>NC_056731.1:51083925-51296425 GCF_019279795.1 Protopterus annectens | reverse complement strand
CCCAAAAGGGGTAGGTATATTACTTCTTTTTTTATAAGGTGAGAGGTCAGAAGTAACCCCCTCACTGTCAGTGGGAGAAGACTCATCACCCGAGGTGCTAGTATATGTCTGTTCTCTATTTTTAAGAATTGGTCTGGGTCGTTTCTTAGCCTTGGCACCACTCCTACCCATAGACATATCTTTAAATCTCACTGATTTCTGAAGCTCAAAGGGACGTCCTCTAGCATAATCATTAACGTCCCTATGAAATTTTTTAACTTTCCTCTCTTTCGTCAATTTGTCATACTGGGTCAATTCTTTTGATAAATTGGCAACCAACATACCATAGTTAGTGTTGGATTCAAATTGTTTACAAATACTGCTTAATTCTTTAATCTCAACAATATTTAAATCTATTGTCCTTTCATAATAATCTGTCAATATTTGTACAGACTTCATAGATCCCTCTTGAACTGCCTCAAACCACTCATTGGTCAGCCTCTCTTCAGATCTGCTGACCATGGGCTTCAACTTAATTCTAAGTCCACATGGCACTAGTTTTTTATGCAAGTAAGCCTTAAATAGGCGTAGATGCCATATATTTGCTCTCAGCCCCTTAAGGGCTTTTTCCAAATTACAAAATGCAAATTGGCATCCATCACTAGAAGGAGTGGTCTGTTGATTCATAGAACTGTTGCTTGAGATCGATTCCAGTCCAAAGACCTGGATATCTTCTCTATCAGCACACATACCCTGCAATATACTGTCCAAATTCATGGTAACTATCCCAGCAAGTCCAAAATAGGGAGGTAGCGGTGCCAAAACTAAAAAAGGAAAGACCTAGATAACTTATGCCAAAACAAGGCACGAATATATAGTATCCAATTATAATGGAATCTATAACATATACAAATACCAGTAACTCAGGAAAACACCAGCTACACTAAGTTAAGCTAACCAATATTGACCAAATTACATAAAATCCAAGGTAGATGGAAAACCTTATAAGGACCTAAAAAATGGCCAATGGATGAATAATAGTACAAACTACAAAATAGAGTCAGTTCCAAAAATACGTAACCAATCCAGTCCAGTTGTATTTTTTAAATAACATAGTCATATCAATAGCAAGATAAACAATCTCTACCTTGCAGAATGTATATAATACGTATGTCTTGTTTGGATATTAATAAAACTAAATCTTATAGTAGTGCCAATACCAGTAAAGTTTATGATTTAAAATTTTTTGGTAATTGCTCGATGAGTTGGGTGATATATCTTGCCACTTGTCAATGCTCTGCATTCTATGTGGGAAAGACTTCTAGGCCTCTTAGAATCAGAATTGGGGAACATAGAAGTAACATTAAAAACAAAATATCTACTAATGCCCTTTATTTACACACTATGAAACATCCCACGGCAAAATTCAAGTTCACTATTATTGACAGGGTTGTTGGTGATAGGAGTCATCAACAAGGCTGGGACAATATTTTGACAGAAAAGGAGAAATATTGGATCATACATTTGGGTGCATTATTCCCGCCAGGTATTAATGATCACCTATAATACATTTCTTGTAATATATATCTATGCATTATTATGATGGATATACCCTATATAACATAGATTATTATATCAAAAATTATCAAATGATATATTTATTAAGTATTGTTTCTATATAAATAATTTGTTCCATATATTTAGATTTGAGTCTGATAATGTGAAAATATTTTATTTTTATTTTTTCATTATTTTATGTTCATTTATGTTTTTTTATATATATTAATTGATATATATACATGTAGGGCATTGTGTCAGCCCATATATGTTTAAATAATACTAAGGTATATTCACAATATGGATGCTGGGTTTATTTCATATTAAGAAAATATGTTTGAATTTTGATTGGTCTATAATGTTGACTGATACTATAAAAGGGAATCAGATGTTGTGGTTGGCTTTTTCATTATTTTCAGCTCCACTGAAGAAGGGGAACCGAAACCGGTTTGGAGCAGGATATATTTATATATCCTTTGTGCATTTGTGAATAAAATGGTTTTGGAACAGTATACAAACACAAAGACACTGCTGGGGAAGGCTGGCACAGGTTTACTAGCTATGCCTCCTTTTGCGAAGACTATACAGTAGTACCACCTGCCACCAACCACTACTTATCAGCCACCATAAGGTCCTTACAAAGGGTGACCAATTCTACTGTGCAATGTTACTGTTATCCAAACAGTAAGTGTGACCAGAACTTTTAAGGCCATTCCAGAGTGGCCTGTACAGTATCACCAAATACATATGCAAATACTCTCAGAGATTAAATATCTCTATACAAAACCAACCACAATTAAAAGGTTTAAATATATTTAATAATAAATAATAAAAGCACAATACAGTACTCATTAACTCAACACAGTGACAATAGAGTTCAGAATCACAGGAAAAATTTTAAAACAACATTGCTGGACAGTCTCATACAAATACAGAAAACATTTAAACTAATCTTGCTGTATTCCTACCTTTACCTGAGATACTATGACCTAAATGTCTTACAGAGCCAGACAAATACAGATGAGTGGATGTTCTTACTAGGTCCAAGACAAGATACAAAATGCACTGACTTTCTCTCTAATATAGTTCTTAAATTAATAATACACATTACTGCTGAGTTAGCTAGATGACATCACTATTTGATACCTGCATCTATTTCCCAGGCTAAACAGATACCAACATAATTTAACATGTCGCTATGAAAAAAATGTATGTCTTAGAAGTTGACACTTATCTCTTAGAAGCTTGCCTGAAACTGGAAGTCATAAAACAATTAACACTTTTACATTTTAAACCTAGTAATGATTTCTGTCTTAAGACAATAGAATTAAATTCTAGCTGCAGACAGTCTGTCTTCTAGCTGTGGTAAACACTATCTTATAATGTTTTACTTATTTTCTCAGAGTTTGCATGTTAACTCTGTATGTCCCAACTTCTACTATGAAAACATACATTTGCACAGGCATATACATTTCTGCTCTTCTACAGCAGAATGCACTGTGGTTACATTTTTGAAGCTCAGCACATAATGTATAGTTTAAGCATAACATATAGTTCTCTTACATTTGTAAAGCAAGCCTGTGGATCATATTAACATTTACAAATGACATAGGATTATTTACAAAATTCTAGCTGGCTGGGCTGGCAACCTTCACAGTACCTCTATAGAAAGTTGTGAGAACAGGAGAAGGAAGATTTACACTGCTCATCCTATGCAAAAAAAAAAAAAAAAACAAAGAAACTGCTGTGCTGTTTTAACAAGAAAAGACATATTTGTAGACCATGTTAAATCATCTGTAATAACTTGGCACTACTCACTAACTCCACAGGATTACCCTGAATTGTAAATGGAGAATGTGCCATGTGATTCCTCCTGAAGTCAACAATGATCTCTTTCATCTTATTGACATTCAGTGACAAGTTATCATCCCACTAGACAGCTAGTTGTTCTACTTCCTGTCTATAGGCCAATTCATCATAATCATCATCATCATCATCATTATCATAAATGAAGCCCACTACAGTTATGTCATCTGCAAACTTTATGATGTAGTTCAACTTATACTTAATGCAGTAGTCATAGGTTGCTAAAGTAAACAACAAGGGCTCACCACACAACCTGGAGGGACCTCAGTATTCATAGATATGACAGCAAAGATGTTCTTCCCCACACAGAAATGAAAATCTAAAAATGCGAATGACCTTGAACACACTATTGTGGGGGGCTGTGCCCCCACACCCCCCCGCTAAATATATATACTAACTCAGAGATTGCACTACAGTGAGGAAAGGATAAATATTCCAATCCTCGCTGTACCACGATCTCACAAAAAGCAGATCAAGAGCCAGCATTTCCGACCTTTAGGTCATTCGCTATTTTAAACTTTCGGCGTTCTAATAGGAACCCTCCTCACATAGCTGTTCTTATTTTCCAAATGGGACAAAGACAAATGAAGTGCTTCCATTATCGCATCATTGGTAGAACAATTAGGGTGATATGCAAACTGAGATGGATAAAAGGTTGGAGGAAGTTTAGATGTTATATTGTCTTTAACCAGCCTTTCAAAGCACTTCATTACAATAGAAGTGAGTTATATAGGATGGTAATCATTTAGTGTAGATACTGGGGACTTTTGTTGGCACTGGTATGATAGAAGTAGCCTTAAAACACAGAAGCATAATAGCTTGACTCAGGGAAATGTTAAAACTTTCTGTGATAACATACATGAATTGATCAGCACATTTCCTGAATACACACCCTGATATATTATCAGGGCCCGCTGCTTTCCTGCAATCAGCTTTATGAAAAGTCCTCTAAACATCTACTGGAGTAAGACAAATCACTTCATCATCCAGGCTGAAAGAGGGTTTCATTGATGTTAGATTCTTCTTCTACTCAAATCATCTGAAATAAATATCGAGTGTATTAAAAAAATCAATGTTACCTTCACAAGGTAATGAAGGAGGCCTATAGTCTGTGATGAACTGAATGCTTTGCCTCAAATGTCTGGGATCTTTTGAATCTAAGAAGTGAGACTGAATTTTTTTACCATAAGCCCATTCTGCTGGTTTCATACCTCAATTCAAATTATCTCTAGGAGATCTAAGAGCATCTTTATCCCCAGACTTAAAGTCAGCATTGTATGCTTTCAAAAATATATGCACTTTGCTAGTGAACCAAGGTTTCTGTTTTGCATGGATGGTAATATTCTAAACAGTAGTCACATCCTCTATGCATTTACATATAAATCGCATCACAGACTCAGCACACTCCCCCAAATTAATACATTGATTAACTATAGCAGCCTCTCTAAACTCATTCCAGTCCATACACTCAAACCAGTCCTGGAGTGCTGAGACTGCTCCCTCTGGCCAAATCCTTATCTGCTTCACTATTGATTTACCACTAATTAATAATGTCCTGTATGCAGGAATTAACATAACAGACAGATGATCCAACTTCCCAAAATGAGGATGAGGAACTGCCTTAAATGCCTGTTTGATGTTTGTGTAAACTTGGTCCAACATATTTTCTTCTCTTGTAGCAAAATCCACATATTGATAATAATGTGGTAATACCTGTTTCAAATTACTGTGGTTAAAGTCACCAGCAATAATGAAAACACAATCTGGTGTAGTATTCTGCATCTCACTAACTGCCTTATATATTATGAAGAGTGCATTTTTAATATTTGCACTAGAGGGAATATATATCTGCTGGGATGTTTATAGCTGTGAATTCCCTTAGTAAATAAAATGGTCTACCTTTTAAAATTATAAATCCAATGTCTTCCGAACAATGGCATAATAAAATTTCACTATTTTTACACCATTTATTGTTAATATACATACATACATAGACCACCTACTCTTTGTTTGCTTTGTTGATGCCTATATTGTGTGCTAGTTGTGAGAGTTGGGTAAATTGCTAGGTGATCCTAACTTTACATTTGCTCATATATTGTGACACAAATACGTTTTTTTTTTAATTTCTGTCACACAGTCTTGGTCTGCACAGCCCCCCATACTCATTCACACCCACCCATTGATGCCTCAGTAACTCATTACCTGGAACCCTGGCCAAGTCCCTTCACTGGAATACCCCAGCAACTTTTCAAGAAGACATTATGGCATGGTTTTGTGTTTTTCCAAAAACAAGGGGTTTGATAGTTGCATTCTTAGAACTGAGAGCCTTCATGAATGTGGTGGGTGGGTCAGAAGTGCTAGCAAATGGCAAACATAGTGCAATTACATAATGATATCTTTATAGTAATCCCCCTTCCAAGTTTAGATGCTATAATATGTGAGAGTCCTAGTCTCCAACAGATGATGCACAGTGAATGGCATCCCCCAAGTCCACCCATCACAATATGAGAACTGGCCACTGACTACTTAATTCTACCTCCATATCTGTCCTAATAGTGGTACAATTCCACTTCTGAAAAGAAATTGCCAGTTCCACAGATAGAGATCCCACCTCTATGCCATGGGGGGGGGGGGGGGGCATAATGTGACACAGATGTTTCCATGAATCGTATCTCTACACTTTATTGATTATAGACAAGTTGTTAAATGGTTCTTAACAGCCAATATTTAGAGAATCCAAAGAAAAAGTGAGAATTTTTCTCCTAGTAATTTCAATGTAATATTCTTTATGCTCCACAGCTGGCCTTAGCCTGACACTTGCCAAACTTCTGACTCATGGTCCTGAGCACTGGCAGTCTATATTATTATCCCTTCTCCCCTATGCTTTACCATTTCAAATCTTCTATAAGCTGTGTACTTTGGGATCTCCCCTCAGTGTGTTCCCTGAATACAGGGACTTCCCCTGCAAAGAATGTGGATATTTTAGCCATCAGTATGTGTAACATACTGGCTTGGGATGCAAGGCATATCATAAGGTGAGAAGCAGGAGTTTAGTCTGCCAGACTGTATATATATATATATATATATATATATATATATATATATATATCTGTATATGGGTCTACTGCACTTCTTCGAAATAGAGCAGTAGACCCTACACTTCAGCGAAAGTCCACTTAAATGAAAGTGCACTTTCGCTGAAGTCTAGTTCCCTGGGCTACCAAAAAAAAAAAAACACTAAAACATGTGTGTGTGTGTGTCCCCCACTTAAATATACCAACTCTGAGATCGCACTACAGCGGGGAAAAGGGAATATTCCCATTCCAACCTGTAGTGTGACTGCTGAAGTCAATGTTCGAAGTTTCACTACTTTGAACAAGTGGACTTGGTGAGGTGGGGTTTGAAGTAGTGAAACTTCGAACCTATTGACGGATCCCATATATATATATGTGTATATATATATATATATATATATATATATATATATATGTATATATATATATATATATATATATATATATATATATATGTATATATATATATATATATATATATATATATATATATATATATATATATATAGTTATATATGTTCTGCCAATGAAAATATATGCATCATTGCATCATCCTTGGGTTATTATATATTCCTTCTCCTAACTACTGCAGCAGTTCTACTTTTACCATCAGTCTCCACTAGGATTGTCTAAAAGAGCAAATGCAATCCCAATCCTCCCCTCAGAAAGGAAGGCTGTAAAAGGTGATCGATTCTGGTGGCCAGGATGTTGGCAGCTTAACAGCATGTTTTCTTAGCTCTGCTATCTTGGTAATATTTCTGACAGAAAATGTTAAAAAATGGGACTTCTAAACTTCTGGAACTCATGGAGTAACCTCTACTATAGTCTTTAGAAGTTACATTGGATTACTTTATTTTAATGCTTGGATTTTTCTGTCATAATTCAAGCAGAAAGGGCTCCGATTTCTTTTCAGAATGAGTTATTCAAAGAACACTTCACAGGACCAGGCAATTAAGAAGGAACTACAAATCTTATTATCTACTATCCAGGATCTATCTTTGAAGTTTGACAAAATGGACAATTAACTTGACTCTTTTAAAGAAAAATGTACAAAACAAACGAAGCAGTTTCAAAAATTAATAATGTAACATAAAATGCAGATTGCTGGAATAGAAGAGACACTAAATGAAATGGAAGGCAGGCTCACTGAGCAATAATGTCAGTTTGATTTTCTCTCTAAACAAAATACTTTTTTATTAAATAAACTAGATGACCTAGAAAATAGGTTAAGGAAAAATGACCTGAGCATTTATAGGCTACCAGAAAACACTAAAGGAGACAATATGGTACATTTTCTCAGAACCTGGCTACCAAATGTTCTGAATTTACCTGAGTCTCACATTATTCAAAGGGAACCACACTTCAATTAAATGGAAAATATATGAAGCTTCCTAATATATACAACATAAATGCCTTTTAACTACAAGACTACAATCCCAAAAACAAAAAAAGGCATTTCATTCTTGTTTATCTACTTTCAATGTTACTACTTGACATATAGATAATGCTTGAAATAGTAATCTAAAGACGACTAACATATTTCACTAAAGTAGATGATAGTATAACACATAAAACAAACATTTATCTGCTTATGCCACTTAATAGTTTGTTTTGCTGACATAGTTTCAAACAAGCTTATAAAATAAAAAAGAAAAGAAGGAATATAAAAGCAAATGACAACTTCTGAGCAATACATCACACTGTATGTTCTTTAGTGTAGTGTAGACACAGACTTGGATACATTAAATGAACATTTAAACTGTTTAAACATACAGACTTATAGATTTCTCAAGATGTTCTAAGCTTTATAAAATAGTTATGTACTTGTGTCTCAGACGTGTTTCTATAAATGTTTTATGTTTTTAAATGTGTTAATGGTTGATGTAGACTTAAAACATGATAAGGAGTATTTTTTACTTCTCAAGTTAATAAGATCTGTTACAGTTATACTAAAACTCATTTCTGATATATGTAAACTTTTTTCTAAATGTACAGAAACATGTTTGGGTTTACAAACAGTCATTTAGAGGGAGAGAAAGTTCTTAAACATTCCATGAGCTTGGAACATGTTTAAAAGTTTTCAGATTGCTTACTTGTTCCTCAGCTTCCCTCCAAAGTTGCAAGCTGAAAAGCTTGTTTTCTAGTTCCTAGGATGTTTCATTATGAATCACTCTAGCAGCTGAAAACTCCTTTGCAACTTTGTGACTGTTCAAAAACAAAAGCAGACACCCCAGGTATGATGTAAGCGGTTCGGTTAAAGGTCAAGAATGAGCTGTGTGAATCTTTGATATAAAGATATTTACCTAAAAACATGTAAACCTGTACTAACTGAACTACAGTTAAAGCAATGAGAGATGTATTAACAAATAATTTATAAAAGAGATACAGTATGTTTGATTTTAATTTAAATTGTTAAAAAACTGCTGTAAATGGATGACATACAAAAAAGAGAATGATGTGAAGCAGTAGTACTTCTACATAATATAATACTGCCAGCTTCACTGAGTTAAATTATAGAAATGGAATTTTGTCAAGTTTTCTACAAGTCTGCACTGATTTACCTGCATAATTACACTAATCTGAAGGATACATATTAGATCACCTTTGCTAAAACAAGTTTGATTAAAGGGCAATTGTTGAATATTATAAGTAAATACTAAAAGTCAATATAATTTGCACTATTTTAATGTCAAAATAATAAGAGTAATATAGTAATATGAATATGTTTAAAGTATTCTCTGGGATTTGAACTCAAAAATTGTGAAAAAATATTTAATATTTTATATGAAAAGAATATAACATATAGAAACGTTATTTCCGTTAGAGATACTGTTTAGATAGCTGGTTTAAGAAATGACTCTTGAGGGGAGTGTTTGAGGGTAGGTTAGAATGGTTAGTCTATTCAAAGCTGGGGTTTGTTTCCCCATAGGAGGGTTAGTCTGTTTTTATCTCAATTTTTAATGTTTTACTGTTCAGTTCCTTTCTATTAGGTGCCTATGACTTATAATTAATGTAATACATCAAATGAAAATAAGTCATTCTCTCTAGTTAAACATGTTTGCTCACTGATAAAAATATATACATGACTAGCACGTTAACTAATAATAATTTAACTATGAAATGTATTTCCGTTATTGTAAATGGTTTGAATAATAAATGTAAAAGGGGAAGTCTCCTGAAATATCTGAGAATGTTTGATGTACATATTATTTTTCTACAAGAAACACACCTTATACAAGAGGACATAAATAAAATGAATACTAATAGCTATACAGTTTTAGTTAGTTTTCATTATAAACAAAAGAGGAGAGGAATAGCATTCCTTTGGAAAAACTCAATCTTAATGTCAAAAAATTTAAATACATACCACGATAAAACAGGAATGTTTTGTTCAGTAACATTAGCCGTAAATGGGAAGATACACACTCTACTAAACATTTATTGGATACCTGGTTTAGGTGTCAAAGTAGTCAAACAACACTTGGAAGATATAGTACATTATGCTAAAGAGTAAATAATTATAGCAGGAGACTTTAATTGTATAATGAATGATAGAGACACTGATGCAAAAAAGACATGAAAGAAAGCAGCAATATCTAAGGTACTATCTGATTTTATTGAAACTTTTAACATTGTAGACACTAATGAATATGCTGATCCTAATACTTTATTCTTTACATGTTATTCTCATCATTATGGCATACATTCAAGAATAGTACAAAAGAGAACAACACACACCAAATGCCTTTGCTTGAAACCAACGAAATTGCAGCAAATATCACCATAAAATAGCAAAGACAAGGCTCCAGTTTTCTCGAAGTCACAGCTGTTTATTTAACAAAACACACAAGCGCTTTCACTAATGCTTCTTCAAGTGTGCTTGTTTCTAAGTAAAAACACCTATTTATATCATTTGTTAATCATATGACCTAACCAATTAATCATTTAAAAATACATAAGTCATTTATACATTGAGTAAAAATACTCTAATAAGCAACATAATATAAAACATTTAAACTTTTTCAACAAAGTTATCTATGCAATGGTCTGTTTCTTAAAATGGGTCTATGGGGATGTGATCATTTAGGCCATGTCCCACATCAGCCCTCAATCTGACTATCCAGTTTGCTTCTATTTCTTCAGTTTTGGCTCTGATGTCACCCCCTCTCTTATTATCCATAGACTTATCTAAAACTCTAAATTTAAAAATGTGCCTATCATTTGTTTTCTTCTTTATATGATACATGTGTTCCCTTATTCTATCTTTTATCTGCCTATTGGTTTTGCCTACATAGAATTTATTACAGAGTTGACATTGTGCCAAATAGACCACGTGACATGTATTGCAGGTTGCATTTACTTTTAAATAAAATATTTCCTTAGTATCTGGATGTTTAAATTCTATTTCTAAATTAGTCATTCCACAGAACTGACAGTTCTTACATGGTCTAGTTCCTACCTGTCCAACCTTTCCTGGCAGATCCTTGGGTGTACACAGTCTTCTCTTTAGAGATTTTTTATTTTTAAAGGTAAATTGCGGACGTCTATCTAAAAATTTAGCCACACACCTATCTGAGGTCAAAAGATCCCAATGTTTATTAAAAACATCTGTATATTTCTTTACATCTCTAGAATAACTCATACACATCCTAACTGCATTTTAATCTTGTTTATGACTCTGAATGTACAACTGAGGTTCTGAAAAATAAGGTTTTGCTCTAGTTTTTCTTAGTTTCCTTATATTAACCACATCTTTTGATACTGACTCTTTGTCATAGCCTCTTTCTACCAATTCAGTACTCACCATATCTATTTGCTGATTAAAATCATCTTGTTTCACATTTAGTCTCGATACTCTATATAACTGATTATGAGCTACATTTTTAAATACAAATTTAGGGTGCATACTATCTTTACTTAATAACTTATTCACATGACATTCTTTCCTGTACATCCTAGTACTGACTTCTCCATCTTTTTCTTTTATGATACTAATATCTAAAAAATTGATCTCAGTCTGGGACCAATTTAATGTAAATCTTAAAAAAGGTGTGGAATTGTTAATATAAATCACAAATTCCATTAATTGCATCAATGACCTTTTCCATACTAGGAAAAGGCCATCCACAAACCTTCTAAAGAATAGTACATTCTGTTTATACGTTCCATTTTTTATAAATTGTTTTTCCCATACTGACATTACTCCATTGGCATAACTGTTGGCGCATGATGTTCCCATCGCGACGCCATTCTTTTGCCAGTAAACCCTATCCCTAAAAGAAAAAATATTATTTTCAAGTACTAGCCTTAACAAAATTTGTATTAATTCTTTCTTTTCTTGTGTACAGTTAACATCTTCATCTAGTAATCTCATAATACTGTTAATACCCAGGTGGTTCGGGATGACTGTAAAAAGGGAAACTACATCAAGTGTGACTAGTAAAACAGATTCCATCATGCATATCTCTTTAGAAAAACTATACAGGTCCCTAACAAAATGCTCAGTGTCTTTTAAAATATAACTTGATTTCTCTAAGACATTTTTAAGATTTTTTTCTAGAAAAATGGAAACAGATTCCATACACCAGTCTCTCCCTGCCATGATAGGTCTCATGGGGGGATTTACATAAGATTTGTGTAGTTTCAGCAGTCCTTGAATGTTTGGTGTAACAGGATTCATTATAATAAAATATTTCAGAAGTTCAGTGTTAATAAGTCCCCTTTTCTCAAGATCTCTCAACATTTTATGCACATTTGCTATCATATGCTTCACATGTTCCTGTGATATTATTTGATAAAATCTCAAATCATCTAACAAAACATTCATTTTAACATCATAGTCATCTCTATTCATTACAACAACCTGCCCACATTTGTCTGCAGGAAGTATTACTATCCTACAGTCTGTTTGCAAGTGTTCCAATGCCTCATATTCAGTTTTACTCAAATTGTGCCATCTACTTTTATGACTTTTTTTTGCTCATAAAATACCTTATAAGCATCTTCTATACATACTTTTTTCAAAAGCATTAATTAATGCATTTTGCTTAGGTATAAACAAGCTCGACGTCCTAAAGGTACAAATTTCATCATTAGGGTTATTATCAAACATGATTTTGGGCATAAGTTTGCGTGTAAGCATTTTAATATCAAATACAATATCCACAATATCCATGTCAGATGTGGGAATGAATGACAATCCCTTTTCTAATACATTCAATTCATCTTGAGTTAATTCAACTGATGATAAATTGACTACTAAGTTTTTGCGTTCATAAACACCTTCTTTATAGTATTCTGACTCACCATTTCCTCGTTGTACTTGTGGTTGTTTCGTGTAATGCTCCTTCCTCTCTGTTGATTTCCACCTCTGCCCCCAGTGCTCTGGGATCTGTCTCTTGTTGGGAGGGGAAAATTGAAGTTGAGTTGTGCAATTGGCTGTAAAAAAGCACGGCTTATTTCTTGAGAGGCCCCAGTCTTAGATGACACACAATCTGCTTCCCGATGAACCTCAGCCACAACTGAAAAAGTTTTCCTCTTGGCGCCAGTTATTACTTCAGGTGAGACCTTTTCTCATTCAAATACTTCAGTTGGAGTCCACGCTTCTCTATTCTCTTGAATACCAGCTGCTATTTGATTTGCTGTCTCGTCGGTTCCCACGATTTGATTCGCTAACACTCCCTTAGTTGTAATCATCACAGTCTCTGCATGATCTATTGTTGTATTCGTATCACATGGCCACATAAAGACATTCCCCATAGTGAAATCTTTTCTATCTCTTTCTAATTTTCTAAGTTTAACTTGTATTAATTTTCTAGCACAGGCAGACGTGCTATCAATGGAATCATTCACCGTTGTGGTGACTATCCCATTATCATATTTCTCATACAGTTTAATGTACTTAGTTTTAATGGATTCAAGCACAGCTGTTTCCTCTCTATTGGCTGCAGCAATGAGCAGTTTCAAATAGTTCATATTTGTATTAATATTTAGTTTCTGCCACTCACTTAAAAGTATCTGGTCACAGTCAGTTTTAGCTGGCATCTTCAGTATCCTCAGGCCACGAGGTATAATATCTTCTTTCACACATACTTCCAAATGAAATTTCTCATATTGTATACGTTTTAGTTTAAGGAGGTCTTTCTCTAACAAAAGACAATCGCTCTTCAGCACTATAAGATCCATGTTAGGAAAGTAAACTCCTTCTAAAACAGTCATATTGTTGAATAAGGGATTCATATGTTCGCTCACCTATTCTAGAAAAAAATCTTTAAAATGTCTTAGAGAAATCAAGTTATATTTTAAAAGACACTGAACATTTTGTTAGGGACCTGTATAGTTTTTCTAAAGAGATACGCATGATGGAATCTGTTTTACTAGTCACACTTGATGTAGTTTCCCTTTTTACAGTCATCCCGAACCACCTGGGTATTAACAGTATTATGGGATTACTAGATGAAGATGTTAACTGTACACGAGAAAAGAAAGAATGAATACAAATTTTGTTAAGGCTAGCACTTAAAAATAATATTTTTTTCTTTTAGGGATAGGGTTTACTGGCAAAAGAATGGCGTCACAATGGGAACATTGTGTGCCAACAGTTATGCCAATGGAGTAATGTCAGTATGGGAAAACAATTTATAGAAAATGGACATATAAACAGAATGTACTATTCTTTAGAAGGTTTGTGGATGGCCTTTTCCTAGTATGGAAAGGGTCATTGGAGCAATTAATGGAATTTGTGATTTATATTAACAATTCCACACCTTTTTAAAGATTTACATTAAATTGGTCCCAGACTGAGATCAATTTTTTAGATATTAGTATCATAAAAGAAAAAGATGGAGAAATCAGTACTAGGATGTACAAGAAAGAATGACATATGAATAAATTATTAGGTAAAGATAGTATGCACCCTAAATTTGTATTTAAAAATGTAGCTCATAATCAGTTATATAGAGTATCGAGACTAAATGTGAAACAAGATGATTTTAATCAGCAAATAAATATGGTGAGTACTGAATTGGTAGAAACAGGCTATGACAAATAGTCAGTATCAAAAGATGTGGTTAATATAAGGGAGCTAAGAAAAACTAGAGCAAAACCTTATTTTTCAGAACCTCAATTGTACACTCAGAGTCATAAACAAGATGAAAATACAGTTAGGCTGTGTATGAGTTATTCTAGAGATGTAAAGAAATATACAGATGTTTTTAATAAACATTGTGATCTTTTGACCTCAGATAGGTGTGTAGATAAATTTTTAGATAGACGTCTGCAATTTACCTTTAAAAATAAAAAATCTCTAAAGAGAAGACTGTGTACACCCAAGGATCTACCAGGAAAGGTTGAACAGGTAGGAACTAGACCATGTAAGAACTGTCAGTTCTGTGGAATGATTAATTTAGAAATAGAATTTATACATCCAGATACTAAGGAAATATTTTATTTAAAAGTAAATGCAACCTGCAATACATGTCACGTGGTCTATTTGGCACAATGTCAACTCTGTAATAAATTCTATGTAGGGAAAACCGATAGGCAGCTAAAAGATAGAATAAGGGAACACATGTATCATATAAAGAAGAAAAGTTTATTTAATGCATTGGCTAAGCATGTTGCTGAAACAAATGATAGGCACATTTTTAAATTTAGAGTTTTAGATAAGTCTATGGATAATAAGAGAGGGGGTGACATCAGAGCCAAAACTGACGAAATAGAAGCAAATTGGATAGTCAGATTGAGGGCTGATGTAGGACATGGCCTAAATGATCACATCCCCCTTAGACCCATTCTAAGGAATAGACCATTGCGTAGATAACTTTGTTGAAAAAGTTTTAATGTTTTATATTATGTTGCTTATCAGAGTATTTTTACACACTGTATAAATGACTTATGTCTTTTTAAATGATTAATTGGTTAGGTCATATGATTAACAAATGATATAAATAGGTGTTTTTACTTAAAAACAAGCACACCTGAAGAAGCATTAGTGAAAGCGCTTGTGTGTTTTGTTGACTAAACAGCTGTGACTTCAAGAAAACTGGTACCTTGTCTTTGCTATTTTATGGTGATACATTCAAGAATAGACAGAGTATACATATCAAAAGATCTAGCCTCAATGCTGGATAAAGTCAAAGTGACTAACATGCCCATTGTCAGACCATAATGCAATCACTTTTGGCCTAGATTTGAATACAAAATGAATAATAACTGTAACTAGAATACCTTCATACATAACAAGTCTAAAGGATTTTAAGGAATGTTAAAGAAATACAAACATTTTTAAGTATAAATCTTACTGAAGATGTTTCTGAGATATACATATGGGACTCTTTGATGTCATACTTATATGGTAAAGCATGAACGTAGTAAGAAAAAGCAATGGGACAAAGGCTTAATGGAATTACAAGCAAGTATTGATACACTAAAACTAGTTATTTAGAAGGGAAAGATGAATTTAATAAGAGAACTACATAACACATGTAAAAAATATCTAGAGACACCACATCATAAAACAATGATCAACCTAGAAAAGATCAAACTATGTTCTTATTCAATGAATCCCAGGTATCAGAAAATAATAGCTAATAGAACTGAAAAGATCATAAAGACAAATCAGATAAAGGAAATATACATTCCAGACACTAAAACGAAAGTATCACACTTAGAAGGGATACTAGAAGCATTTAAATTATATTTCTATAAGGTTAATATTCAAAAGGGGAAGACAGAACCTCAAAACATGATTGGAACTTTGGAAAAATCACTAACAGAGTTCCCAGTAGTGAAAATTGCAGATGTTAATAAAAAGAAACATTATCTTTGATATTAGTTAAAAGCAATTTTCCCAGCTAACTTTACCAAGATTAGGTAAATTTAATTAATTTTTATAGAGGACAAGTAAAATATGTACATTTTAAAAGTGAAGCTTTAGAGCTAATGCTTTTTATAAAGAAACCCTGTTTATGGAAGAAATAGGTCTGTCAAAAAGAAACACTACTAATACTGAAGCTCTATAGGATGACAAATGCAGAATTTCCATATCCAAATCAGATTTTTGTGATGTACTTAATAAGGTAGACAAAAGAATAATAGAATTGCTAATGAAAACAATAAAAACTCCTTTAAATATTCAATATGGACTGTTTTGAAGGTACTTTTATATTGGAGACAATGGAGGGGCATTGAAAAAGATTTAGTATATATCACTAAGCAAAATAAAGTGAAGCACAGAGACACATGGGAAGGAGGTAGTTCATGGACATGTAAAAAAAATGAGCTTAGGCTGAAATAGTATGGTACGTATGGTATACAGGTAACCAAATAATGTTATGCAAATGATGATTAAATGTGAATAAACTTCATCAATGATGATAGGAAACATGGTGAAGTGATTCAGAGATGTATAAAGTCAGTGTTGCGAGATGCAGTGTTCATCCATTCTTAAAGCCAGGAAACCTTGTTGTACTAGAACTACACCTGCATTACTGTGCTAGTTATGGCAGAAACTATAACTGACCAGCAGGTGTTAGTGACTACCTTATGAAGCCTGTACCCAAGACATTGAGTGTCATTATCTTCCATGGAGCAAAAAATGTCCACTAGCACCTCACATACCATCACTTCCATGGCAAGGATATTGCTAACTGCTAATCTGTAGAAATGGAGGCCATAAGGAAATTACTAGACATGTGTTGCCCACACAATAAATCAGAGGTTATGCATGGACTGCCCATCACTGTGGACACAGATGCATGTATAGCATTAACCATCCTTTCTTAAGGGAATTTTCAGAGTCTCATTGAAACACATTAAGAATTTCTCAGGCATCGGTCTAACAGATTTTACACCTGTTCCTTAACATTATGCTACAGCATATGGAAGATCATATATGGTTTATGCAGATGGCAAAGTAGTAAATCAATATTATGCAGTCATTTTACAATGTAGCTTTTTTTCCTGAGATCCTAAGTGTCATTGATTTCACTCATACTGCCACCTAGGCACCACCGGTTCCACATGGCATATGGTACATCAACAATAAGGGTTTCCATCAGATGCAATGTGATGTGTAATACACAGGGTAGCATATTCAACATTTCTGTGGCAGGTCTTCTGATTCACACATCTGGCATACGTGACCTCTTCCACCATTTTGTGCAGGATAACTTCCCACAGGATCATCTAGTTGGTAGGTGCACAAACTAGTGGACATGTATAGGCCAATATATAGAGTTCCCAGCCAAGCATGCAGCAAACCACATAAAATGGTGTCCACTGGTATGTGTTGTAGGTGATGCTGAAGATGCACTTTAGCCATGGATGAAGGTCCCATCAAAAAAACCCAGGCCATGACAGAGATGGCTTACAACACCACATGTTTGCAGACAGAGACCATTGTCAAACATGTCTTTGAGCAAACAATTCTGTCAATAGGACATATCTAGTGGCTTCTGCAGTATTCACTTAAAACCTGCATACAGGTAGTCATTATGTGTATCATGTAATAGAGTCACAACACTGGATGAGGACCCTTGCACAGACTCATCTTAGGAAAAGTCTGCAGCAGCACCTCATATAAGGCAGAAGTGGTCAGAAGATATTGTGGCACTGCCAGTGCCACAATGCCAAGGAGGGCAAACTGCCTAGGAGGGAGCATCTGGCACTGCCAGATGCTCCCTCCTTTGCAGTGCTCCCTCCTTGGCATTGTGGCACTGCCAAGGAGGGAGCATAATAAAGGCAACACAGAATAAAAATGATGCATGCAATATCATACTCAAGATATGCAATGTAAGGCATTGAATGGCTATGCTGTGCATTAGACATTACATTAACAGCACAGGTTAAAAGGTTGGCACTGTGTAGTCATCATAATTTTCATAGTTGGAGTAGGGCGTAGTGACAGATGACAGCAATGTTATCGTATGGTAAAAAGTCAAGGATTTGGATATGGTAGCCACTCATGGCTGTGAGGTTGGAGGGGAATCAAGATCACATCTTCCAGTGGCAAGGAGGAAATGCCATGTTGCAAACATTGTCCATGTGTGCTGCACTGACCTGCTGTCTTAGGGCTTGGTGCAGTCTGTGGTATAGATGATTTAACACTTTGGGAGCATGTACAAGATGTGATGTCTCATGTTGAGAACTAGATGATGGCCAAAGATATGCATGTGTCACTCTGTCAGACATATGGGGATACTGATATAACATGCACGAGAGATGGTGTATAATCCTATGGGCAGACCCTGAGGAATGTTATTGGCCACAGACTTGAGACTGGGCATACTGTGTGTTTTGATCATTGTTGCCAGAAGAGAAATAGTGATGCAGTCTGTGCAAAGATGTGTTTTGTTTATGCATGTGCAGCTTCTGAACATATTCTTGCCTTCAGATGCTCTCACAAACATAGACAGCATGGCTTCAGAAGACAAAACTGATGGTAGCTACCATCTAGCTCGTGAATGCACTCATAGATGCTGTGTAGCCTAACTTGGATATAAACATGACTGTATGCTTCCTGTCCCTATACTCCATGTCATTGTGCAGGAACTCCAGGTCATTAGACAGGCCATGGAAGTGCTGTATGTCATCATGCAGGTCAGGCACCCCACTCAACAATTCTACCATGGTGTGTGTGTGTGTGTGTGTGTGTGTGTGTGTGTGTGTGTGTGTGTGTGTGTGTGTGTGTGTGTGTGTATGTGTGTTGTGTATGTGTGTGTGTGTGCCTGTTGCAGCTGTCTGTGCCTGGATCACTAACTTGCACATGTATTAAGTGATGCCATGTGCTGTCCCCATGTTGTGGAGAGACCTTGTATTGCAGAAGTGATGTCCACCAACATGCTTCTCCCCTACAGTATGTATACACACAATAGAGGCAGTATGGCTGACAAATGCCATTCGTGTTGATATCTGCAGCATAACGTAGGTCCTTTCACAGTAATAGGATATATAGAAATAAACACTCATAATTCTTTAAGCCAGGCAGGGGAGCATGAACAGCGCAGGGAGTTCTACCTCATGAGAGCTGAATGCCTATCTTGGTTTACAGTACATATATTATGTCCATTGCTGTAATATGCAACTGCACTTCTATTTCTAACATATATGTGCACTGATGAGTTCTACTCCTTCTCTTTTTGTTTTTTTTTTTCTCATCTATCTATAGGTCCATTTGTGGCAGTGGCCAAGGAGCAGAGGGGAAAATCTGGCTGCACCAGTTAAAACATCTGATGCTGTGTCATCAGCAGTCTTCAAGTTCATGGGGATCTCTTTCCATTTCATCAACTTTAAGATGATTGAGACCACATTGCCGAAAACTTAAAATAATGAAATCCCAGAACATCATATTTTCCCTCCAGGAAACTAAACACTTGGACACAATAGTGAATTTTGCCCTTTTCTCCACTGTAGTGTGATCTTGGAGTTGGTATATTTAATTGGGGGGTGTGGGGGGGGCAAGGTCCCCAGTTTGGTGGGTTTAATTTGCTTATGTTTCTATTTTAATTGTTGGTGCCCAAGTGGTTAGTTTCCTGGAGGGAAAAGACGATGCTCTGGGAATTTGTTATTTTAAGTTTTTGGCAATGCAGTCTCAATCATCTGAATGTCAACATAATTGTTAGTCGACTATATAAAGTCAATGTGTTAATGGGTTTATACTAGGTTAACAACCACTAGGGCCTTTATAAGTCTTGACGTGAAACTCAAATGTGTCTTACAACTTATATGTTTTTGGCTTTATATAGGGGTGATTGTTGGTTACGACATGATTTACTGACTGCCTCTGTCCATCAGAGATGTGGGTGTCAGACCAAGGGGAATTTTAAATTTCCCATCCAATGGTCCAAGTTACACTTAACTAGGGTCTGTGATGGACTTTGCTTCACATGGATGGGAGCCAATTCCAGTGAAATGGAATTGTCTGAGATACATAACTGTCTCTCCAACAGGTCCTATTTCTACTGCAATCAAAGTTTAGGTCTTTAGATCTAGTAGTTCTGATGCTATTTGCTTTGAGGATTTGCAAAAGGTTCATCAGAGCGGAGTCCATGGATGCCTTGTATATCAGGCATAGACCACCTCCCAGTAGTCTGTGAGAGACTGAGTATAGAGATAGGGATTTCAGGTGATTCACATAGGACATTGTGTTTATGCCCTGTATTCTTTGTATTGAATTACTGATATAAACTCTTATCCAGCACAGAAATCTTGATAATTCCATTAAGTGATGTGTTACACAGAGTTTTTAGATGGACTTGAAGAAAAGTACAATAATTATTACCTTACACTCTAATAGCCTTGCTGTAAACCACAGAATTACTATTTCATTATTCAGCTGACAAGGAGCAGATCCTTTTCTGGGGTACTTTGTCTTATGACTTGGGAGCTGCAATTTTATACAGAATGGCTGATGGTACTGAGAAAAACCTAGCTTTATTTATTTATTTATTTTGAAGTAAAGTGAACATTCTTGCAATAAGAAAAGTAGTAATTTTTGCAATCCAGAGAAGGGACCAGCTCCTCAGAAGGGTTCACCAACAGCAAATTGTTAACACTACTCAGAGCATATTAATATGAGATTGTCTACAGTCATGAAAAGTGTCATTCTTTTCAGAAATTCCTACAGATTTTGACAAATCCAACCAAGTAATGTTCTTTGCAGAAATTGCACCACTGTATAAAAAACAAATTAATGCTTTATCACACACATAACTTTTATCACAATTTCAACATCAAGATTTTCAAATGATGCACTGCATGAATGAGACAGTTATACATATAACTGTTATCACAAGTGCTAGATTAGGTTTCCAAATGATAGGATGCAGATAATCAAAACAGGGGAAGCTACCTCCACAAACAGATCAGTCATGAGTGGAGTCCCCCAGGGTTCTGTGCTTAGACCTCTCCTGTTTGGCATCTACTTTTCTGAAATAAAAGCTAATATGAAAGCACTGTGGTTGACAACATTTGCAAGCTAGGAGCAGTCACTGAATCCCCAAATAACTTAGCCATTGAGCAGGAAGGTTTGTCTCAAATAAATAACTGGTGCTAAAATCATGGACTAACACTAAATGCCAAAATATGCATTATTGCATCCTTTGAGAAGTCACCTACCCCAGGGAACTATCACATTGTCAATATGCCCCTAAGAGCTGACCCAGTTGTTTGAGATTTGGGAGCTTATGTGGACAGTGGCCTAACTTTCGACCAACATGTGTCCATTGTTGTAAGAAAATCATTCTGTATTGCACATTTTATAAATAAAGGGACTGTGTGTAGATCTAGTTATACAATTGCCCCCTTTACCTTGCCCTCATTATGCCAATCATTGAATATAATGTACCCTTTGGCATGCATCTGTCCAGGCACATGCAACAACTAAACTGCTGAGAGATACCTCATTAAAAGGATACAAGGCCTAAACAACATGTCCTACATGGTCCGACTCAAATCTCTGTCACTATACTTAATATCCTACAGACTGCTAAGAGGTGACCTGTGTTTGGCAAATAAGGCATTATCAAACCCATTACTGATGGATTTACTGCACATCATAAAGTCAAATGGCATCAGGAATACTCAGTCTAGTGATCTAAACCTCTTCTGCAACATCAACAGAATGGTTAGTAGGGAAAGGTATATCTCACAGAGGATACAAATGCTGTGAAACAGACTGCCCATCCACATTAGACAAAGTGTATTCCTGTCCATATTCAAGCATAACTTAGGTTTAGGAATAGGAAACAGTACCCCAGGACTGCCGACTGTACTTCTAATGGACAGAGGCAGCTCCCAAATGCTTTATCCCATGCATAGGTCCACTCAAATTATCTATGGTATGATCACAGTTATTCTCATTAGGGGTAATGTAAAATTACTGACGAAGGGATGGATAATGCCAGTCTATAACCAAATGGAATAGGTTATTTCTGGCACAAAAAGGGGAAACTGACTAGGCTTAAAATGGCCCGCAAGGGCAGGTAGCCTAGTACTTACCTATGAACCTATAAAGATGTGTGAAGAATGTCTGTGAAACAGTAAATCACCACCAAGTTCACCATTCACCCTTGAAATGGCCTGAAAACCTGTGGTCTGTCCTGCAAATGAACTATGCTGGCCCATTCCTTAGAAATAAAATCTCTGGTTTTGATAGCTGTTCATTCAATTTTGAATGGATGTGTACATCATGAATTCTGCAATTTCATGTCATTTTTAAAATCTTATACAATAGCTAAAATTCAGAAACCGTTCCAGCTGTGACCAATAATGCTGCAGTTAAAAAGGGCCTTTCAGCAAGATCATGAAAACCAGATACTCAGAGGCACATTAGACACAATTGAGAAAATACCTTATTTTTTGGCTAATTTGCATGTCTCTGAATCACTTAGCATTAACAAGCCCTTTTCTGTTGACCTTGCAGTAATCACCACTGGCTTTGATGCATTACATTAACACAGTCACACCCTCATTAATTGCCCCCCCACACACACTCACATACACAAGAACACATCGCCAAATGTTTTACCTATCCCAGAGTTTACAGAATGCCTCTGATTTATAACTGTCTCAAGGAAATTGCGAACAATTATAGTGATTCAATAATGTCAAGACATTGGAGTTTCATTCTTCCTATTGTTCAGTAAATGCATAATGATATAAAACATGTTGCTCAATTAGCTGTTTAAGTGGATTAGAGTAATATTTAGAATGATGCCCTGGTGTTGTTCTGTGCCCCCCTGCCACAGCTTTGTCTGGAGGTATTGAGTAATAACCCTGTACATCACAGAACACTGCAATCAGTCTATAATGCTTTACATTAGGGTTTCATACTTCATCATATTCCATGTTTTGTGCTCTGAAACCAATCTTCTGCTAAGTTTGAAAGTAGATCAGGACAGTAATCAAGACTGTCCCTGGTGTCCCATGTCTTTCCCCATATGTTTTTCATGTTGTACAACCTATTTCTCTGTTAACTTTTGAAATGGCTTCAGGATATATTGCACAGTCCTTGGTGTCTAGTGCCCCTCCCCACACAAACACTATTATGTTTTGGGTATAAACTTCAACAACCCCCTTACAACCCCCACAAACTAAAATACTTCAATTTTCCATAAAACTCTCACACTTGATAGGATTACTTCTCTTCCCTACTATCTAGGTAGAACCCATTCTGGGTCTTCTCAGCTCCTTACTTCCAAAATGACAGATATATCCTCTAATCCACAGCAATTTATCTATAGCCTTAATCAATGATGGCAGCTTACTCAACTGACAAACAAATTTTTGGTTTCTCTCTCAGAAACCTGAAATACTCGGAATCACAGAGTCATAGGTTAAATGTTCCACCCAAACCTAAGTCACCATTTTCAAACTACACATACTTCTTCAATCCAAGACTAGAGTCAAGAGTCAGGAGAGGCATACTTATTCCCATTAAACTCAACATAAAAGCAACTTTAATAATTCAAAACTCTCTAAAAATGATCATGACCTCATCTGGTTGGCCATAAAAATACACTGTAAAAAGGGCCCACCTTTCAGCCTAATTATTTCCTACCTTCCCCATCTAACAACCAATCTCAGCTCAAAGATCTTGTATGTGAAGCACTTCACACTGCAAAAACAATTAAACAAATGTTAGTCTATGAAACTTTAACTTAAACTTTCTTAGTCCATCCATCACAGCTATAACATACAAAATATCTACTCATGGATTAACATAATTGATTAAACAACCCACCAGACACAAATTCAACTCTGGTAACTGCTCCATTCATGCTTTACTCATTAAAAATGTTGCTAACAAAAATCACAGACATCAGTCTTCTTCCACCAACACCTAGTTGACCACTGCCCCATTTTGTTCTCCTGAAGTTACCCTAGATCAAATCCCCATCCAGACAATCATCTTTAGACTCCAAATGCATGAAAAAGCACAGCATTACACATCAGACTTGCTGCAAATGAATGTGCACTTGTGCAGGATTCAGCTCATGGATTCTGGCTGCAACCATATGCCCTTGCAAAGGCAATAGTAACAGGAATGCTGCATTTGCTGGTTTTCTACCAAAAGGTCTGCCCGTGATAACTCTGGCTAACTTTAATGGTGATCCTAGATCCACACATTTAATGACATCTGCCATGAGTACCTAATCTAAACAGCCTACTGTCTAAGCCTCATTAGACTTACTTTTGCAGGAGTAAAAAAAACTGAATACTTCCCTCTTACAGTATATTGAGAGGAGGAATAAAAAGATTGTGGAGATGGAGGATGCCCTAAACCTCCATTGTGACCATCTTTCTGAAGTGGATGACTCTTTAATGGTACATGAGCATCAGCTTGCTGACTCAGAGATGAGTCTAGATTTATTGGTAGCCAAAGCAGTGGACTATGAGAATGGGCCAAAAGGAAAAATATATGAATCTCAAGGGACCCCGAAAAAGTGGAAGGGACAAAATGTATTGAATTCTTAATTAGGAAGCTTTTGGAGTGGATGGGGCTGCTGACTGATCAGATCTTGATAGAGTGGACACATCACATATTCCTTCCACAGAAGCTTCAGATAGGGCTTCTGTGTCTGATTTGTCTCACCTCAGTACTTTTTCCAAGAAGGAGAGAATTCTGTCTTCCCTTTGGACTCCTGGTAAGCTTATCTTAATGAATGGAAGTACAGTCTTTTTTGACTAGGTTTATTCTGCTGAAACACGTCAATGTTCAACTGCCTTATTATCAGTAATTAAGTTATGATGCCAGAATAAGTTAAAATTTAAACTTCTTTACCCAGCTCTTTTTTGAGTTATTTGGAGGGAACCTCACCTTATTTTACTAATCTGGAGAAGGCACTCTTTAAAATTAAGCTTCAATAATCAAAACCACACTTCATCTATGCAGTTAGATGGATCCGTGGTAAAGAAGTTCAGTCCTTGCATGATTATTCACAGCCATTTTCCCTTTTTAAAACATGGATGAATTAAAGGGATTGCATGAGTTTTGGTGCGTCTGAGATGTATTAGATTATTAATGTAGGTACTGGGCCTTTAAAGTTGCATTTCCTTTTTTTCTTTTTTTCTTTTCCTTGTTTGACATAGCTAATGTAGTTTACTTTGTGGGATGGTCCTGCCTTTTACTGCCTCCTTGTTAATCTGATATTGGCCCTATTAGTATTGGTTAGAACAACTTGGATGTGTCTTTGTCATACTTTGAAGACCACACATCAGATCTTTACCACCAGACTGTTTAATGTGGGTAGTTATTGTTATATGTAACATTTATAATCTATGTTTATTTTGTTTTATCTGCTCTTATTTAAAGGGCACATACTTTATTAATTATTCTCATGGGGTTTTGCTTGATTCAAGCAGATATAGAGTAGGGGTTATCCTTCTGCCTTTTGATATAGATATTTAAAGTGTATTTGTCCCCTTTTTTCAGTTGCACTCCTTTTGGTAGTCCATTTTTATTTCACACTTGCATTGATGTTAGCAGAGGCATTTAGCCTGTCACTTATAAAGTACAGTTAGAAACGTATTTGAAATATTTTAATTATGGCTGTTATATGTTACATTACGTTAGTTTGTACTGAATTTAAAAGGTAATGCTTGGTCTTTTTTTCTTTATTTACTGCATTTATATTTAGCATCAGTCTACCAGTGAAGGAACCTGTACCTGGCTTTGCAGTATGGATAAAGTTTACTTTGCTTAATGGACTTGCAATAAGCTACCTTATAACATAGGATGCTAAGATACTATCACAGTACGGTTTGTTTTCTTTCTTGGGACATGTGTAGTTTTATGACTCCAGTGAAGTGGGCAAAGGAGTTAATCTATTTGCATAAGTTAAATTCAGATCTTATTTTCCTTCAGGTGATACATTTGTCAGATTCTGAGCATGCTAAATTATACAAATTTGGTTTTGAGATAAGGGAATTTGTATTTTACTGTACTGGGGGTGGTGGGGAGAGATATTCCTATATCACAGTGGTTTCAATTTAAAAAGATCAGGGATTTATTCATGGACAGATTGGGAAGTTATGTAGCCCATAAGTGTCTGATTGATGGAATGTTCTACACTTTAATTAACTTTTATATCCCTCCAGGAACACCAGTTATAGAGAAGCGAGGCATTATGAAGGAACAGGTTACATTTCAAGAGGGCACCTTGATTTGGGATGAACTCCGTTTTTCACGAAGGGAACACAGACTGGCCCTTAATTACTATATATACCCTCATTGGAGAAGTTTCTTATAATAATGTGCAGCTTACTGGATGCAGCTGATACATATCACTTACTTTGAACACCTTCATCGTATACTGTTTTGTTTTTTACTCCTATACATGGGAGATTCTTTTTCTACAATAAATAAAATATTAATAATCAAAAAGCATAGTTATTTATTGCAGTCAAAATTAACACACTGGTTACAGAAATCCAATACTATTCTTCAGGATTTTATTTTAAAACAGATTAAGTGCTTTTGTCTTAAAAGTTAACACTCCATTAGAATCTCAGTTGTTATGCTGCCACCATTTAAATACCTATTAAACTTAACATTCAACTAGAAAGAAAAGTCATGCGATTTGCTTACAGAATAAAACAATGAAAATAATTACTATTATAATCTAAGAATAATACGCCATTAAAAAGCTTTAACAAATTGTAATCACATAATTTCTTTCATAATTTAGTCAAATGCATTTTTAACACACAATGAATTTGCTATTCATACCAGACTTGTTCTGCATTCAATTCATAGTTGTCAGAGAAATTCCCTAATTTGCTAACTGGTTTCCTATGCTCCACCCCTTGTGTTTACCTCCAGCTTCTCTAACTAAATAATAATATTTTTTTTTAAAAGTGGACCAATTCAATCTATCTCCAGGATTTAATAAACTCCTTGTAGGCTTCATGCAAAGTCTACATGGAGTTTACATGTGTGCGCGGTGGTTTGCGGTAAGCAGCAGCGCGCAATGCATATTCATGCTGTACACTATGTTTAAGCCTGGTCTGTGTAAGCATACACAGATAATACACCTGTTGAAACCAGAGCACTAATGATCCATGGTTTTGCACAGAATGCCACAGTGATCACCGGGGCTTCAAAGATAGCTCTCAATCTCTTTGTGCAAGACATCTGGGCAAAGGCCAATATAATGCAGGGACAATGACCCAGAAATAGGGACATATTTGAAATATATGCCCTATAGAAATGTGTTAGAATTACCAGGGGTTTGTGTTAAGATATATGTTCTGAAGGATTTGAAGTATGAAACTCAGACATACTTCCCAACCTCTTAGAGGAAGAAATCTGGACAAAGCTATACATAATGGGGGGGGGGGACAAAGGCACAACAATAGTGATACTTTTGAAATATTGCTCGTTCAAACTTATAGACTTGATAGAATAATAAGTTTTACATTAGCTTGAATTTTCTGAAAGTATGTCATTATTTTCTGACTTCAATCGCAATGACACACCAATAATTTGTCAGAAGACCAACATTTTATGAGGAAGAGATCAGAAATATGAGACAAAAATGTGGACATTCTGCAAAAATCTGGACATCTGAGAGGTATGAACTCAAATGTATGTAATATTGAGTCACATCAGCCTGAGATCATCCCAGTGGTATGGCAGAAAAACACAAATTTGATAAGGAACACATCTGAACATTCTGTGAATATCTGAACAATTGAGAAGTATGAATGTTAGTATATGGTCCAAACACAGTACAGGACAGTGTATCTACAGTGCAGAGTATTGTGATATGCCATTCCTGGCATTCTGTACTGAAGCTGTGTAAATTATATGTAATGGTACATGGACTGACATGCAAAATAAACACTCAGTGTGTGTACTGAATATGGGCACACAGATGAATTGTAGGAATGCACACAGGGAAAAACGACAGGTGAAACAACTTAATGTACAGCAGATGAAATGATGTCAATGGAAGACGGTTGCAGAAGAAAAACTAATCATGTATCTATATGGTACAGTAGGGGCAGCACCAAGAAAATGAGTATTATGTGACTGTCACACAAGGTGACATTACAATGGGAGGATGTTTGTGTGACATAGAATCCTTACATGAATAATGCAAAGGACATCTATAATGGATCTGACACACAATTTTGGTAGGGGGCATATTGTGAATCTGTGCAAACTGGTTTGCCTGCACATGAATATAATCTCAGCAGAGGTGCCTAGCACGTGGGACACAGGTAAAGGCTCATGGAAACATTAAAATAAGCAACCACAATCATGGACAATATCAGAATAATACCACCAGTAATCCCATGCCTCTGACATAACATATGTGATATAGAATGATCAGAGATGATTCTGCAGAAACAAACTTGTACAACTATTATGATATGTACACACTTTATGAGGGTAATCAGGCACACTGTCCTAGCACTGTAACATCTGTTGGAGGTGTTAGGAGGGACACTGCTATACCTGTGTGCGACATTATGAGGAATACAGGCTAGTTGACTGGTATGCATGCTATATATATATATATATATATATATATATATATATATATATATATATATATATATTTATTTATTTATATGGTACAATCCACACTGTCATGAATGATATCCATGCCATCAATGTTGTCAAACACCTATGTATGTATGTATGTATGTAGTATGTGTATCACCAGAACAGGAAGCAAACATGTATCTGGTGTAACAACTTGATTGGTTGTTCACACCATCAGACAGTCATGTTTATGCCACAAAAAAAATACCTAGGTATGGCCATTAGGCTGTGTGACAGCTCACTGTGACAAAGGCGATATACTTCAGTCACATATCAGTGGAAAATGTGTAGGGAGGTACACGAAGAAGACTGCATTGTACTCAGTTACTGGTGTGATGAAGGTTGGGAACTATGGAGGTGTTATGGCCTCTGATGTGGATGTCCTTCACATGCTCAATACTTGTGTTACATACAAGGGAGTAGTCAGTACTGTGACCACATGCTGGTGGATGTTCCATTTATCATCTACCCTAGGACACAGATCACATACCTATTGGTCTGGTCTGATTATAGGGTGTGATGTCCACATTATAGTTGGGTTGTGTGTTTCATTTCTTGATTTAACAAATCCCCCATGTTTTCTTGTCATTGCAGGTGTTGTCATGGGTGTGGCAGCAATCTTTGCTATGTTTAGATACTGTCTGTATTATACTAATATTAGAGCTGTTGTCAATGATTGCCCCCAATCTGTAGTCCTTCAGGCAGCTGTTTGGACACAGAAAGTCATCTGTGATGTTCATCACTTAACTAATGGCCAGGAAAGGGCCTAGCAGACAGCCCTGATATACAAACCAGATCACTGGACCTGAGATAAAAGGTCATTTCACACATTTCAACACAGCGAGATGCCACGTATGTGATACACTGGTCTACCCAGTTCATGATATAGCTGTTTATGGCCACATCTGACAGTGTTGATTGAATACCTCAGTGTGGATTTGTGTCAAATGCCTTGACCTGGTCAAGTTCCACAAGATGATAGTGTTGTCGTCATGCATTCACTCACTTGATGACCTCTTTGAGGACATCTATCAGATGTAAAAGACATGATGTAGCATTAACAACTCACATAGGTCTGTTGCACACAGCCAGGATCTCACTAGTTACCATTTGTAAAAGGTCCATGATGACATGTTGGTCTACCTCACAGTTGAGGAGTCAGGATGTGTCAATACATGCATGCATCAGGTGCTGTCCACCCAACTCAGATGAATGCATGTTGATGTACACCCTTCTACAGGAACATAGCCCATGTAGAGGGTGTGTTGAACTGTGTATTCAACCAAATCAGGAAAGTGCATGTGCTGAGTCACACCACAGGTGATCTGTGATATTGTCACAGCCCATTGATTCTGTGTGATAGGCCTGGATTAAGGTAAGATAGTGAATACTGCCTATTGTGATCTGACCTAAGGTTTGACACAATCCCCCATGCAGATATCATAGTGAAACTATCCCAGCTGGGGATTAACCCTTACATGAATAGATGGGTAATCAAATGGCTCACCGACAAAACACATACTATGAAAGTTGGTGAATCAACATGTACCAGTAGAGGTGTCACCACTGGTGAACCCCAGGTATCTGTGATTGGCCCTGTACTGTTTGGAATCTATTTCTCAACAGTTCAGCCTAAAGTATATGGCCTTTGGCTTTTCAGGTTTGCTGATTCTTGCATATTGGGTGCAATCATTGAGTCCACCAATGATGATAACATACTACAGGAAGAGCTAACACAGACAAATAATTGGTGACAAAGCCACACAATCAACAGATAAATGTAGTAATGTGTCTTCATGTTGTCCTTCTGAAAAGTGAAATTGCATGCTAATTACAGCACTGACAACAGTCCTGCTGTGCTGAAATCCAGTGATGCAAATACATGCAGATAGCAATCTAAACTTCAACCACCAAGTGTCCATGCTAGTATTGAAAGTCTATGTTGTGCACATCATAAGTCACACCATTATATTATTTATTTATTTATTTTAGATTTGTTTACCGGGAAAGTCTGACTGGATACAGGTCCATTTTCATCGGAGGCCTGGGGAGAAAAGCTCCAGGTAAAATGCATAAGATTATACAAAAATACATAAAATACATAAAAATGTATATAAAATGCATAAAATCATGAAGAAATCAGTGACCTCATTGACAGTGGATATCTAGTTTTAACATGGTAATTGTCAGACAATACATACTAGTAAAAGACAAGACAGTTTAGAACATAATTCCATATAGTATATGGTAAAAAATATTATACATTTTTTATTTAATGATGATGATTCTATCAAAATCACACTTAGATGGGACATGCATCAGAAAAGTAAAGCAGAGTTGATTAGTAAGCATAATGTTTAGGTTTGTAATTAAGTCAGGGTTTCTGGATGGTTGGATAGGCAGAAACTGGATTTGTGGATCTGGCAAAAAACAGATGGGTTAAGCATATTGGGCTAAGATGGGAACAGATTGTTGAGTGGAAGATTATCCTGGGGAGTCACAAGATCATAGCCATGTATTCGTATCATGTGCCTTGAGGAGATTTTAAATTGAGTGGTGGAGGAATTGGAAGTTAGATGACTAGGTAGGGTATTCCATACTTTTGAGATGGAGTAGCTGAAGAGAGATTTCCCAGCTTCATTATTATGTTTGATGACTTCTAGGTGGTTCTAGGTACTAGATTTTAAGGTTCTTATAGTAGAATAAGGGGTAATTAGGTTCTGGAGTGCTGGGATTTTAGCTGGATAGTAGTATAGTTTGTGTGCCAATGACAATTGACTGAATTGTAGTATCTGAGGCAGCTCTAGCCAGTTTATTTGTTTGAGAGCTATACATTGATGGATCCTCTAATGCGTCTCAGTAGCAAATCTAGCAATCTTGTTATAATAAGATTCCAATTTGTTTAGGCTGGTTTTGCGGAGGTTGGTTAGTATTGGGGACAACAGATGAGTCCTGGCAATACTGGCTTTAGTGTGACTACTGAGAAATAACTTGTTCCGATAGAGGAGTCCTAGTTTTTTATGATGTTTCTTGATAGCTTGACCTATATGAATGTCACATCTGAGATTGTCTATTTCTACACCTAAGAGTTTAGTGTGGATATTCATATAGTAATCTTGTATGACAGCACTGTACTTGAAGCTCATCAGAACACTAATAGAGAATAATTCTCTCTTTTGTATGTACCTCACTAGAAACATGCAGCAGCTGGAGACACAACAGGCCTTTCTCATCAAGAAAACACAGGGATTACAAACCATGCCATGATGTTTGTGGATAGACTGAAAGCCATGTCACTGTAATCTGTATCATATAGGATGAGGTGATTTCATTCTGGCCTCCAGGCCCATCTCTGACCCTGCCCTAGTGGGAATATTGCATATCCACAAATCAGATATAGCTTATGACATCAGCAGTGTCTGTTGAAGAGAATATGATAATAGGGTCCCACATGCTGATGTAAAAGGCTTTGTGTAATGTCAAAGTAGACAGCAAAGATGTGGTAAAAGTTCCCAAAACATAACTAGTAATCCAAAATTAGGCACCGGAGACCAGCAGTTCCATCACACAAGTGATTTAATGTTCAAACACAGCAAAAGGAACACACATCCACAAATAACATAAACACTGATAAAACACTTCCCCTTACATTTTTGTCTCATAGAATTTCATCAGATGATGATGACCTGATGAAGTTCTATGAGACAAAAACATAAGGGGAAGTGTTTTTATCAGTGTGTTCCTTTTGCTGTGTTTGAACATTAAATCATTTGTGCGTTGGAACTGCTGGTCTCCGGTGCCTAATTTTGGATTAATGTCAAACAAGAGCAGAAACGCATGCGCGCATGCATGCACACACACACACACACACACACACACACACACACACACACACACACACACACACACACAGTTGACTGTAGTGAGAACAGAACCCCTACCTATCTAAGTACACAGACTACAGACCTCTAAAGCAAGCACCATAGCTCAATTCTGACTTGGAGCGTCTCGGACAACACTTTCTAGCTGATGACATCAGCAATGTCTGTTGAGGAGAACATGGTAATAACAGTGTCCCACATGCTGATGTAAAAGACTCTTTGTAATATCAATCAAGAGCACAAACACACATGCACACACACACACACACACACACACACACACCCAGTTGACTGCAGTGAGAGCAGAACATCTACCTAAGTACAGAGTCTACAGACCTCTGTATTGAAGGCAAGCCACACAGCTCAAGTCTCACGTGGAGTGTCTCAGACAACATTTTATAGCTGATGACAACAGCAGTGTTTGTTGGGGAGAATATGGCAATAAGAGTCTCCCACATGCTGGTATAAAAGACTCTCTGTAATGTCAAGCAAGAGCATAAACACACACACACACACACACACACACACACACACACACACACACACACACACACACACACACACACACACACACACACACACACACACACACACACACACACACACACAGAGTTGACTGCAGTGAGAGTAGAACCCTTAGCTATCAAAGTGCACAATTACAGAGCTCAGTAATTTATACAAGCACCACAGCACAAGTCTGACCTATATAAGACTGCATGTCAACTTATAGTGGATGACATCAGCAGGACACATTGTAGAGAAGAGGTTTGGAGGCCTGCATGAAATTGATGTGTATGCATGTGTGAATGTCAAAATGCTGTCAATCCATAACATTGGAGCAGTACTTGTAGGATACACAAGTCTGCTCTACTGTCTAGACGCACACACACACACACACACACACACACACACACACACACACACACACACACACTTGATTGCAATGTGAACAGAACCCTTACCTACCTAAGTACACAGACTATAGAACTCAGTACTTTACACACGCACCATGGCACAAGTCTGACTTATACAAGTGACAGTCTGGATACAGATAAACACAGAAGCAGTTAGGAGACTCAAAAGTTTATTGTTTAAGCACTTTCATCAGAATGTCTCACAGACTTCTTCAGAAACACATTTTTCTTGGTTTGGATATAGTAAGAAAAAATACAAGAGGGGGCCCATGGAATGACCTCATTGAATTAAGGGAACTTAAGTGGCAGATTAGGCTAAATGCCTATAACTACCCTGGCCTAAATGAGAACATGTCTATTTCCAGTGTTTTGAAATTGCATTCTTATTCTATATAGCATTTATGTTTTTTATTGCATGATTATTTGAATAGTTTTTTTTTAACTTTGCATAGTATGTATCACTGACATTATTACACTTTGTCAAGCTTTGATTGGTTAACTTGGTCATGTGTTTATGTGTGGGAGGGATATTTAAACAGTGTGATTCTACCTGTTAAGTGTTTTTGAAGAAGTCTGTGATACATTCTGATGAAAGCGCTTAAACAGTAAACTTTTGAGTCTCTTAGCTGCTTCTGTGGTTATCTGTATCAAGCTTGTCGCTTATTTGTTGGTTCCATTGTTTGTGAAGATGTCTTTGACTTATACAAGACTGCAAGTCAACGTATAGTGGATGACATTAGCAGGTCATGTTGGAAAGATATTGGGAGGCCTGCATAGGTTCTTGGCTTCATAGGTTCATAGGTGGTTACAAGCCTAATGGGCCTAGAACATTTACGAAACTAGCTGTACAAAAACACAAGTATTGTTATTGAGCATGGTTAAATGGTTGTTGTTAGCAGAGAAATTTTGTGAGCAGCACTGACTGGCCCTGTCCATGAGGGACATAGATGCCACTCCAGGGGTGAATTTACAATCACCCATCCAGTTGTCAAGGTTGCACTTGAATAAGTTAATTGAGGACCACTGCTTCACATGCAGTGGGAGCCTATTACAGAGGAATATCAAAGCATGTTTTGCTTATGTTACAGTTATTCTATCCCATTTGAGTTGCAGATGTCCAGCATTTCCAGTAGGGAAGGATCTGACACTGCACAGTAGGCTAAGCATAGACCACCTCTCAGCAGCCTGCACGATGCTGAGTACAGTGACAGATCTTTCAGTCTTTCCATGTGTGTTATGTTTTGGAGGCCCTGGATTCTCCTGGTCACAAACCTCTGTGTTTTCTTCAGTTGCTGCAGATGTCTGGAGAGGTACAGCTAGAAGGGAGCATTGTACTCAATTAGTGGTCTGATAAGGGTAGAGTACAGCAGAGCTATGACCTCCATGGTCTTGGATCTGATGGTCTTATTTATGAGGTGCACAATATAGAATGTGTGCCCCAGAACTATGGACAGATACTGATTGAAATGTAGATTGCTATCAACATGTGTTTTCAAGTCCCACAACACTGTGTTTGAGCTTAGAGGGGTGGTATGTATTTCAAAATTAGCAGGAGTTCTCCATTACTAAAGGGGACAATGAGGCATTCTTTGCATTACAATTCAGTCCATGAGTTTGGCACCAATCATTTGTCTCTGTCAGCCCCTTCTGTAATATGTTACCATCACTGAGGGACTCTATTGTGACTGTGTCCGGTTAATAGTCATTTGCAAACTTGGTAAAGCACAGGCCATCTACCCTTGCCTAGGCTTCACATAAATAGTTCCCAAACAGTTGAGGACCAGAACAGATTCTTGTGGTATTCCACTGGTAAGTGTTCTAGTGGTGGAGGTGCAGTCCCCAAATTTGACAATATGTGTTCTGTTGGTGAGTCAGTTGGCTTTCCATCTAGTAATGTATGGGTTACTTCCCAGATGGGAGATTTTCTCTATGATACATCAATGGGGGAATAGTGTCAAAGAACTTGAATAGCTCATCATAGGTGGTATGTCCTGTTATTCCTCATCCAGGTCTTTGGGGTAGTATCCAAGAAGTTCACTAGGTTTAATAAGCAAGATCTACCCTTGACAGAACTAATGTGAGTGGAGTCAAGTGTGTTGAAGATCACCTATGTCTCTTTGGATAAGGTCCATGCTGATTCCTTCCCTAGCCTTGCAGATAAGGCTTTTTAGGCTTATGGGTCAAAAGTTCTAGTTCTGCATGTTATCAGATTGATGTGCATTGGATATAGTTCATAGGTTCATAGGTGTGTACTAGGCTAATGGCCCTGGAGCTGATATAAGCCTAGCTCAAGAAGATTTCCTGTCATCACGCCACCCAAAGTTAGTTCCCAGTGCCTCTGTCACGCAATGTCACTAAAGTGATCCCTGGGTGAACTTCCTATTGCTTATCCACTCATCAAGATTTCTCTTAAAGAGGGATAGTGAAGTGCTCTGCTTGACGTGAATGGGACGTTTGTTCCAGAGTATGGGAAGTCTCTGGGTTAGGAACCTGCCCTTCCAGCATGTTCTGTTTATTGTGGTAATGAGGTTTAGGTTCATGGAGCATGTGGCATGGAGGGATTGGGATTTCTTTAGGTGTAGCAGATCTAGCAGCTCTGGGTCAGACATGGCTTTGTAGATGAAGCAGAGATCCCCTCTAAGTAGGCAATAAGAGTATAGCTGGAGTTTTTGAGTCTATCCATATAGGGCATGTATCTAAGGCCTAAGATTCTCTTAGTGAGGTATTTTTGTGGTGTTTCCAGTTGTTGTAGGTGTCTAGTGAGGTACATACTAAATGGGGTGTTGTATTCTATAATAAGTCTAATGACGGATGAGAAACCTTTTTTAATGAGATGTGCCACATAGAAGGACTTCCTAACTACAGTGTCAATGTGGTTATAAAAGGAGAGGTTGCTATCAACCTGTGTCCCCAGATCTCTTATCATACCTTCGGTGTTTAGTGGATTACCACCTATGCAGTAGTTCATGGGCACTGAATTTTTCCCAAAGGGAATGACAATGCACTTTTTGGTATTGAGCTTAAGGCCATGGTTCTGGCACCAGTCATTGGTTTCAGTGAGGCCTTTTTGTAGAATGTCTACATCAGTGGGAGAATCAATAATGGCTCCCAGTTTGCAATCATCTGCAAACTTGGTCAGCTAGAGTCCCTTTATGTTAGCTTGAACTTCAGAGAAGTAGATGCCAAACAGGAAAGGACCTAGGACCAATCCCTGTGGGACACCAATTGTAACTGGTCGATAGTCAGATTTGGAGTCCACTGCTTTCACAGTGTGGGTTTTATCAGTGAGCAAGTTGGCAACCCATCTTATGACATAGGGGTTTATGCCTAGTTTAGTTAGTATATCTATGATACCTGAGTGAGGGATGGTGTCGAAGGCCTTGGCAAGATCTAGGTAGGCTGTATGAATTACCTTGCCCCCATCAACAGCTCTAGTGACAGACTTTAAGAAGTCTGTCAGGTTGAGCAGCCATGATCTACCTTTCACAAAACCAAACTGAGTGGGGTCCAGAATTTGGAGATTCCCTATGCCCCTATTTACAAGGTCCATGATGATGCATTCCATAGCCTTACATATCAGACTCATCAGGCTAATGGGGAAGTAGTTCCCAAGATCTGTAGTCGATCCCCCTTTGTGGAGTAGGATAACGATAGCAGTGCACCATTCGGTAGGAACAAAGCCTGAAATGAGGCTGTGATTGAACAGAGCACTCGGGTGTGGTGCCAGTTCACTTTGTAATTCATGTAGAACACAGACAGGGATATTATCAGGTCCCATGGAAGCTGCATTGCTGGTTTTGGACAGTGCAGTTTTTACCTGTGTAGCCATGATAATAGGGACTTGGCATTCCTCAGGTATTGTAATAGGCCCTTTAGGGGGTGAAAGTGGGTAAAGTTCACACTGAATCTATCAGCCAATATGTTGGCAATATCAGTTGGTTCTTTATATGTACTGCCATTTTGCTGCAACTCAGAGCAGATCTGAGTATTGCCATGTAGATTCTTGACATAACTAAAGAATGCCTTGTGATTGTCTTTAGAATCTGCAGCAATTTTGTTTTTGTAGCTAGCTTTAGGGGATTTGATGATGGATCTCAGTTTTTTGCTGAGGCTAACAAGGGAGTTTTTCCAGTCTTGGGAATTCACCCTTTTCTGCAACAGTTTTTTCCTTCTGTTGTGGAGTTTGTTTATGGTGGGGGACCACCAGATCGGCTTCCTTATTTTGGAGATGAGCATCTTAGTTCTGTTTGTTATGGCCTGGTCCATGCACTTGTGTATGTGCTCATTGGTGTATGATTCAGCAGTCGTGCACCTATTTTCCATTTGCATGGTTGTCATGAAGTTAACCACCTCTGTTTTTAGAAACCCAAAATTGGCTTTGGAGAAGTTTTTATCATGGTTTCCTTTGGGGGGGTGAGGGTGGGATGTGGATATCCATGGTGATTAGCTTGTGGGGGTTCCATTTAGATTCTTGAAAGTCCTTTTACGTGAATACAAAAAGAGCGACACATATTGCGCAAACCACTAAAACGCCGAATGTCCAAAACCACGAAATTTGAAATGTCGAAGTGCCATGGTTGGCCCATCTGTGGTATAGCTCCATAAGGTAAGTGTGCGATAGTTACGCACCTTAGGGTTAGGGTATGGGTTAATGTAAGTGCATAGATAGGTAATGTATGTAAGGTTTAGTGTAGGGTTAGAATTAGGGTTTTGTTAAATGTATGTGAGTGGATTATTTATTTTGTTTTGGTATATCTCTGTAGGGTAAGTGTGCAATAGTTACGGACCTTAGGGTTAGGGTGCAGGTTAAGGTAAGTGCATAGATAGTAATGTATGTGAGGTTTAGTGTAGGGTTAGAAGTAGGGTTTTGGTGCTTTACTTTAGGGTTAGGAGTAGGGTTTTGGTTAGTGTATGTATGCGGTTTATTTATTTTGTTTGGGTAGGCAGTATGTAGTCAGAGGTGGAGTTGGGTGATTATGGGGATTCGACTTTTTGAATTTCATGGTTTAGTGCGTTCAGCATATTCACAGTTCATTCAATATGTGTCGGTGTTTTCATATTCGCTTAACAGGATTTTTGCTAATATAATATAGACCCAGCTTGTGGTCAGATCTGACCAAGGAGGAGTTAATTACTAGTGTAGAGCAATGGTCGCCCATGTTAGTAATGATCAGGTCAAGGATGTTTCTACCCCTGGTGGGGGTATGAATAAGTTGGTCCAGGGCATTGGAATTAATGAATTCCAGAAAACGTTGAGCAAGTGTATTGGTACATGAGCAATTTTCTCAGTTAATGGAGGGGTAGTTAAAGTCTCCCAGTATAAGGGTATTGGGTTGTACCCTAATATTTTCCAGTGTGTTTAGGAATGTGGAGTGCGGAGTCTTGGGACATGGTGGGGGATCTATAACAGGCTACAACCTGGATTGCAGTTTTACCCAGTGTTGTACCTGAAGTATCTCTGATACGTTATGTTGGGATACTAGTCTGGAGGTGTGCATATCCTTTATGAATATGAAAACACCATCACCTTTAGTGCTTTGGTCCAGGTTTAGGACCTGAAAGGTTCCTGGTAGTGCTGGGGTGCTCTTCCAAGCCTTGAACTAGGTCTCGGTCACTGCACAGATGTTGTTCTCTATTTTAAGGAGTGCTTTGAGTGAGTGCATTTTGAGATTTAGACTTCTAGCATTGAGTTGCATAACTCTCAGATTTTGTTTGCTTGTAACTGTTATGGTGGCAATTTTGTCTTCAGGACATTGCCTAAAAAAGCACTATGGGGTGGCAAGAGCCTTACCCAGTATCCGGAATCCATGGAGTGACAGGTGCAGGCCATCTCTGGCGAACCATCATGGTCTGTCAACCATGTCATCTGAGGCTGACAGATACGGGGTCCTCTTAGAATACCACTAGAAACTTAGCCAATTGTCGAAGTCAATCATTTTCTGCTTGTACTGCGGTATCATTCTGGGTGACGGTAGGATGCTACACAGAGCTAGGGTCATACCTGCCTGGGCTACAAGATCCGAGAGCTCCTCTATATCTCTTTTTATATAGTTCAGGGAGGTACATCTCAGGTCATTCACAACAACATGGACAATGACAGAGTGATATTTGTACCTGTTGTGGAGTGACCTAAGTGCATGTGTTATGTGGCAGATCCTGGCACCCGACAGGCAGCTGACCGTAACTTTCTCCTTATTCAACCTAGTGAGTGGGACATCAGTGTGCCTTACTATTGGCTTAAGGAATGTCCGTCTGTTACTGAACTCCATGGTTTACCTTACAAGGATCAGCGAGTCGAAGACAGTGCTTCCTTGGTAAACCAGTTAAAAATATTAGATCAGAAGTCACTCAGAGCCAAAAAGTTACAACTTGAAATTAGTTACTTTGATGACTGTAGGAAAGCTGGTGTGGTCCCTAAAGGCTTGCGCTTGTGGCAGTATCCTACGGGCTTAACTGCAGGGTCTGACTTTCACATGGACCTGATGAATTTGTTTGACAAGCATGGATTTGAGTTAATGCAGTTAATGTGTCAGCATTACCAATGGACAGTTGACAGTTTGTTTCTTGAAATAGCAGCATTGGATAGGGACATTAAACAACATGAGGACTTTACCCAATACAAGTATGACTATTCAAGAATTTTCTCTACAATTACTCAACATTTGAATAAGAATGATGAGAATAAGCTGAAGAAGTTAAAGAGAGATATTGAGGCATACAACAACCACACCGCTTATCCAGTACCCCCTCCCTCACAGGATAGGACATTTACAGGTTATCGTCAAGCACCCTTCCATGGCAGTGATGACAACTGGCATGGGGAGTTCCAAACTGCAGCGTTAGAAAATATGATAGGGACTGCTTCAGGAGTTTCTTCTAGAGACGGTAATGTGCAGGTGTTTGTTGACGATGCAGAGTCTGAACATTCTAGATAGTGATCAGAGCCCTTTTCTGAATCGGGGGCAGAATCATCAGAGAAGGTACAACACAAGAGACCATTACAACATGAGGGGACAAAATTTCCACAACAGCAATATGTCTGTGACCAACAAAAGGAAATGAAACATTGTAACGGTCTAAGGTTTATGTCGAACAATGAAGGTGACTTTAAGATATTCAACTTTTCCAGTCATAACATTGACCAGGTTTTGTGTGAACTTTTTTCTAGGGGCTTGACGTTCGTGCCAGCCCAGCACTTTGATTTGCCTAGAACGTTGATTGACCTTAAGTTGTTTACCAGAAAAATGAACTTGACCTTACTTTTGGGGAACAACCATCGTCCAGTGGAGGTATGAGGGTACCTAGTACTTTCAACCCTCCCACACACCCGTCTCTTGTCTTGTTCGAACACATTTATGAAATAGACATCAGGAACTTATGCCATGCTAAACGTAACTGTAATATAAATATGTCTAGGGATGAACATGAGGCATTGCAAATGTTTAAATCATTACCGGTGTGTGTGTTGAAACCAGACAAGGAAGGGGGTTTGGTGTTAATGGACATGGAAAATTACAATGAGAGGATGAGGAATGTGATTAGTGGTAAAACTTACGAGGCATCTAGTGTCAGTGAACTGAATACTGCGTATAAACGCATTAATGGCTTTTTGGGAGACCTCTTTTTGGAAGCAGTTATAGATGCAGAAATGTTCAATTACTTATCGGTGGTTTCACCGAGAATTCCCACCTTGCTTGGATTGCCAAAACTACATAAAAGTACCATGGACCTTCCAATGAGAGTCTTAGCTAATGCTAGGTTTTCCATCACATATGCTAGTGCTAAACTTGTTGACAGTATTTTGAAAAAAATATGTCAAGATGGAGACCCAGATTTGTAAGGATTCGTAGTCCTTTTTAGCAGCTATTGAACAATGTCCTTATCAGGACAACATTGGTTTGTTGACTATAGATGTTACTAATTTATACTTTTCAATACCCCACAATTTGGGTATTGATTGGGTAGTGGAGCGGATGCTAGCCCATGGAGCAGAGAGTAATGAAGTGCGTTTGGTACAGGAATTGTTGGACGTCATTTTAACCAAAACTTTTGTAATGTTTGACAATGATATCTACATCCAAAAAGCAGGGGTGGCTATGGGCTCCCCATGTGGAGCCAGTTTTGCCAACTTGGTTATGGCACAATGGGAACATCAGCATGAGTTGAACACACTTGAGATTAGGACTAGGGTCAAGTTTTACACAAGATTCCTTGACGATGTTTTTGTTTTGTTTGATGGGCACAGAGTGGAGGTAGATAAATTTGTAGAAAAGATTAATAACAGTACTACTTTTTTGAAGTTTACCCACACTTTTGCGGAGGACAGCATAGCCTATCTAGATGTTTATTTGAAGAAGGATTTTGTAAATAAGTGTTTTGTGGCTAGCATCTACCGTAAAGAAACATATTCTAACACAATGCTGCACTACTCTAGTGCCCACCCCTAACATCAGAAGAAATTTATAGTCAAGGGACAATTGGTTCGTGCTGCCTGGATGGTATCAGAGGATGTTAGCTTTGCTGAAGAATGTGTGGTTTTGAAAGACATGTTTACCAAGGGAGGTTACCCTGAGTCAATGATTTTGGAAATAATAGAGGAGGTACAAAACAAAAGAAGAATGGGAGTTTACAAACCTATTTTGACAGGGCAAACCATGATGTCTAGTACTGGTTACACTAACACAGGCTCCCTCTCTCTTGTTTCCATTGATGAAAATAATGTGGAGGATAATGGGTTGAGTTTTACGATGAGATGTATTACCCCTTACAGTACAGAGGCAGATTTAATAAAGTGTATCCTGGTGAGAAACTGGGGTTTGTTCAGTATTGATTCTGACATAATAAGTAAATTGGGTGACAGACCTTACGTCACTTACAGAAAAGGTTATAATTTAAAGAGTATCATGGAGATGAATAGTGGAATGTGACACCGGATTGATGGGACTTTCAAGTGTGAGGCATGCAGTTTTTGCAGGCACTTGGCAACTGGGGCCAGTTTTTCAATTGCTAACAAAACTTACAGGATAAAGGGATACATGTTCTTCGAGGTCTGTAGTTTACCTTGCTACCTGTCAGCTTTGTCCTGCATTTTATGTGGGCAAGACTGACAGGAAGTTGAAAGAAAGGATCTATGAGCATGTATACAGCATAAGGAAGGCTAGGTTAGAGAATGCCCTGGCCAAACATTGTAGTGAGAATCTCACTCACTCTTTTGCGTTTAGGGTTTTAAATCAAATTACATCAGATGTAAAAGGGGGCCCTTACCAGTTACTGTTAGAGAGACAGGAATTGATTTGGCCGCTGATGTTGAATTTACAGAGCTCCAGGTCTTAATGACAAGGTTTCTCTTTCATGCAGACTGAAATTAAGAAGTCTCCTGAGATAGAGCAATGGCCATCTGATGTTGGTGCTGATGGTAGTTGCACATACATTGGCGTGTACTTATTTCCATTCGTCTACATGTTCGTATGAGATTTAAGCATTATATTAACAACATGTTTTTATAAATCTTGAAATGTGAACGTAGGGGTAACATTTCATAATTGTTTGTTTTTTTACTGGATTAGGTTTATTTTATATGAGTCTAAGTAGGATTTTTACATCTCCAACATTTGAGGATGTTGGTTTTTATTTAGTGGGTAATATTTGATTGACCATGTATAAAAGTTTTTCATTTTTAACTTGCAGTTTTTTATTTTTAACTTGCAGTCTTGTTATTTATGGTATAGTCCATTTAAATGTTAATTAGTTTTAACGTGTTTGTAAAGGGAGATGTATATATAGGTATGGTGTTGTTTGCTATCTTTGTCTGAAGAAATTCGGCTATCAGTTTGAACGAAAAGCTTTGTGGAAATAAATTGTTGCTTAACAAGTTTGACTTCAGTTCTGCTCTTGCCTGGAGTTCCTTTGGAGATTTATTGGTGTGTGTTCCAGTGTGCCTTTTGGATTTAACTGCCTTACTACTGAGTCACCTATGACTAGTGTATTGGGTAAGTTGTTTTGCCTTATGGGCTCTGGTTGAGTGCCACACTGTTTATGTGAGCTATGTGTCTCATCGTTTGTGCTAGGATGTGGTGGTTGTTTGCATTTCTGCCTCGAAGGTCTCTGTTATTTGGGCAGATTTTTAGTGACAGTCTCTGTGAAAGTAGGTGTGTGTTTTGTGTTACTATTTGAGGGTTGTAGTGATGTAAGTTCTGGAGGGCTATGTGTTGAATGTGGTGTACTGCAGGTGTTAACCTTCTCCTTTTGATTGGCTAATCCAGTCTTGGCTGGAAAGTGCTTGGCTTCCATTTTGGCTATATATGTGCATCTCTCACAAGTCATAGTGTTGGGAGGTAAGAGGAGAGGGTTGTCTGTGTACATGAGGCAGTTGCTACATTGCATCAGGATGCCCATGTTCACCAGGTTGACAGGAGAAAGCACAGGGAGCTGACCTATAGACATGCCTGGATATGAGCTCAATATATTAAGTACCGAAGCCTTTTACAGGAAAAATGTCACTCAAAGTGTCTGAGTCTATACAGAGCACTCATAAACCTATAAACGGACTCCAGAAACTCAGAAAATGAAAAAACAAAGTGCATCCAGCAACAGAATCAGATTAAAATGTTCAGCAAACGAACTCCCGATTGGCAGGACAAAATCCTGTACATTAATTAAAAGGATTATTTGTTTTATGGTTCAGCATACTGACTGGCTGTATTTGAGTTCATTTGGTGAACGTTTTAATCTGACTCCGTTGCTGACTGCACTTTGGGTTTTTTTGTTTTCTATACAGAGCACTGCCAAACACTTGAGGAGAAACTACATAAACCCTGAAGATTTAAGGATGACGTATTTAGGTAGATATTCTAAAGTTAGGAAGAAATCAAGCAGTACTTACTGAAAATAAAGAATTAGCTTGTCAAGAATGATGAAAAGAGGGGAGTCACATGGATGGCTACTGCCTGGCTACTGCTAATGCTGGTTTCAGCACAGCTTCACTCTTTTGGGATACAATACTCATTTGCTTCTTTTCTCACCAGAAGCAAAATGTTAGCACCAATCCCACGAAGAGAAGCAGGCCATGTTCCAGATTTTGCAAGTGTCTACAGGCTTGTAACTTTTTTATGGTAGATGCCTCGAATAGCAACCATACCAATCGGGTACGTTAAGCACAGACACTCACTCTCCAACCAGAAAGAGTCAAGAGTCAATGCACTCTGCTCCTACTTTCACCAGGATCAGAATATAAGAACAGATTCCAAACTGTCACCTATAAAGCAGTTATTAAGCTTTCTGGTGATCAGCAGTCTCCAGGAAATAATGTAACTGCACTCCTTCTCTCACTAGGAGAAAACAGAAGCACTAATCCCAAGATGACTACTGAGAGGCAGAATGTGGGCTCTCCAATAACTGGTTGTCTTGCAATAGATGCTTAAAGGTAAGATGAAAAAAAATGGTTTATCCTAAACACTGCAGTGTGCACTAGAGGAGTTAGATGTGAAAGTATGTAACTTAACTTTCACCTGTCTAAAAAGTTAAGTTTTAGTATTGAGTCACTATTTTTAAAACAGCATGACAGATTGAAAGGGGGTGGTCACTTTTTTATTCTGCTCCTATGGAATACAGTAGGATGGCCAATAAATTTAAATAGTTGAAGGGGAGTCTGTCGTGTCTTTTCAAGTTTTAATATGCAGTTAAAAAGCAGAATACAAGTAAAACACAGTGTAAAGAAAACAAACCACAATATACAAAATAGAAAAAGGCAATAAAGCAATAGAGAATACAACAAATACAAAGCAAACCAGCCTTTCCCCCGCAGCAAACTGCAGCAGAGACTGGGTGAGGCTTTCCAGTAAAGCTCTGAAATGTTTTATTTTACCCCTTAAATAGAAGGTTTAGTTCCCAGCTCCACCCCCTCAGTTCACAGATGATTAACCTTAATTGACCTCCTCTAACTCGTGTGACTCCTTAATTGATGTGTTCTAATTTCTGTCTGACTCATAAGAGACAGAGCTGTGGTGTCTTTTCAAGTTTTAATATGCAGTTAAAAGCAGAATACAAGTAAAACACAGTGTAAAGAAAACAAATCACAGTATACAAAACAGAAAAAGGCAATAAAGCAATACAGAACAGAGCAAATAAAAAGCAAACCAACATTTCCATCAGAGCAACCTGCAACATGGCCTGGGTGAGCCTTTTCAGTATCGCATGTCATTGGATATTAATTTCTGTAGTGTAGGTGATGTATGTGTGTGTGGAAAAAAGTTTTGAGACACTAGGGTTGCAGTGCTGCAGTGAGGCGACACATGAAGATATTGTAAATATGTGACATATTGTTAGATAGGGCCTTCAGTTTGTTATGTTTCCTCATGTAATTTCATGTCATAGACAGGAAATGGACAGTAAACAGCAGTAATACATAACAATATTTACTTTTCCATACTGCTCCAAGCATTGAGTTGCACAGTGGTTTGCAAAGTGTTAATGCATGTGAGATACACATTTCCAATACTATTCATGTTTGCACATAGCTAAGCAATGCACAAATGTGAGCCACATTGCTAAAGTCTGGGAGTTAGTATTGAGTCGATGAAACACACCTGCATCTTAACTGACTCTGTGGCAGCAAGTGTAAATGCATTGACACATTTCTTTTTTAGCCCAGATAATACTGGCTTTCAGTGCAGGTGTATTTAATACTTTCAAATATCTTTAATAAAAATTGATAGTGCAACGACATGCACTCTTTATAGTATATGGGTTGCTGTGTGTTGGAATAGTGCAGCAGGTTTAAGAGGTATTGTGCAGAGGTGACTGCAGCACTTTGCCACCACTCACCTTCACTATGCAGTGGTGGTCTATGTTCACCTCCATGAAAACATGGAGCCCAAACAGTGAAGGAATCCATTGCTTTTTATGCGACTTATGTGTGTTGTGTGTGATTCTAGTTTTTGACCAGATTGAAGTGGTTAAAATTGGGTAGATAAGAAAGTGGTGAAATGGGGAGCAAGCAGGGGGAAGAACAAAGTAAAAGCAGTACAGGAATGTGCAGGAGGGAGGTAGGAAAGAATCAAAGCTATCCATTTCTTTTACAGTGTAAACTGAAAATAAGTTCGGAATACTAACTGAATTTGGACTGTCACCTCCACAAAGAGGGGTGACCACAATGCAATAATGTATAGCCAATTGGACCAAATCAAGTGTGTGAAAAAGACATGTGTGGAAAATGGAGAGCTATGTATGGGATGATTTTTTATGGGACAGGTGGCCATTTATTTTTTATTTCAGCTGATGAAATCACCACCTCTGCCACTGTTACTGGAGGGTACCACTAGTCCAGCCCCTGGGGTAGGACTATCTGAGGGTGCAAGTAGTGCAGGGACAACAGATGCGGTGCTGTCAGGTTGGCTCCTAGATGTTCTTGGCATCAGTGCTGTAGCAGGTGGAGAGGGGGCAGGCTGATCCACTGAGGATGGCCTACCTCACTGTGCTGTGGAGGATTTAGTGATGTGGTATATATGGATGACATTGGCACATTGTGATGACACATAATAAACATAAAAAAAGAAAATAAAAAAAGTAAAATAAAATAAAAAATAAATATTTTAAAAAATAATATAAAATAAAAATAAAGAAAATAAAAAAGAGAGATAAGGGTTGGGGTGAGAGATAAAAAGAGATAACATTAGTACCATCATATGTAACATACAATGCATTAATACAATTATACAACTCTTTTGTCTTAAGTTTTACATTTAAGTATACCTCCTAACAGATACACACTATACTACAGATTGCTGCAAGTTTACATCAGGGCATTTGTGCCACTAGTATATGATTTTTAATTATTGAAAAAATAGCAGTATTGTATAGTTGTGAATTGCGGTATTTGAACCCACAACCTATGGCTAAAGTCTAATATTTGTCTCTCACAATTGGTTTGTGCTACAGACTAATGAATGCATACTTGCTTTTACAGTTGGAATATGCATGCTCAGTTTGATACAATTCTATAAAATACCAAAAAAGCGATCTTTAACTTTTAATCCTACAATAACACTTCTCTTCTGTTGCATATATACCACTTGCTTCCCTCAGTCCCTCCAGTCGAGCTTCATGGGCCTAGACATTGAACTCACAATCCTTGGCAGCTGGGGAAAGCACAGAAAAGAACAAAAGAGCATTATACATACCAGTCTTGTCTATATTAAGCTTTCTAAGTCTTACAAGTACTCTCTTTAGTTTATATTACCACAGTTATGGGATGTTTATTGACCTAAACCCCTTCAACCAGTGGTTAAGAGTATAATTTTTTTCTACTCTGTATGTCATTAAAATTATGTCTATGTAGCTCTCCAGTGCATGGGATACCAGTGGCAGTAGACACAGAATGGAGCAAACTAATTCACACCTCAGACTTGTGCTGGGAGCCAGAATAGACCCACTGCAGAAGCCTTTGGCTGTGGTGGTTTACCAGGGGTCCAATAATTATCATGGACTCCTGAACACCCCACCTCTGTGCCCTAAACCTGGCACCTTCCCCACTAATGCCAGCCATGTGTACCAGCAGACCCAGAGCAGTGGAGACTGATGCTTTCCCATCAATTTCACTTATCACATTTACTGGGAGTGCTCAAACCCAAGCAATGCATTTGCACAATGCTAATTGGAAAGCAGCAATTCCAAGTGGTGAAAAATTAAATAATTGCTACTGGAAGATTAATCTGGCAATTAGCTTTAGTTTGAGGGGTGTCTACTGATGAACACTGGAAATATATATTGGAAATTGGTGGGTAATTGTTAGGTGAGTTAGATTTGCAGACATGCACTGGTGGCATAAATGTAATGACCTGACACATTTGTTTTTACCTTTATACACTGAGAAAAATTGATTTTTACACTCTGGAATGCAAACCTAGGCATTAGGGACAAACAATTTCTTCCACAGGATTGATTTTCCATCTTTGCCACAGAAGAAATATTGCTCAGACATAGTCAGGATTGATTTTCCATCTTTGCCACAGAAGAAATACTGCTCAAACATAGGCAGGAATTATACATAAACACAGGTAACAATATGAGCTGTTACACATGTATGTTTGTGATCTGACAAGATTATTGGATATAGATCTAGTCGTGCATGTGTCTTGGGTAATTGTGAAGCCCATGCAAGTCCAGATAGCAGAATTATACTTATGTAGCTATAGTAGACAGTATATCTCAGTCGTATATCTGAAAACAAAATAATGGTGTCTCATCCCTCATACATATAATTCATATCAGCTCCACTATTTAAAGTGTTATAAGTGAGATTGAATATAATGGGAAGTGGAAAGACAGTACAATTGTTTGGAATAGCCTGTGTTAGAAATCAGGACCACTCGTATGGCAGTCCTACACTTACACCTGTTGCCAAAAGAAAGTTGAAATAACACTTGTCTATGTTTCATTTCAGTTCATTGCTATAAACTGCACTGTTACAAAAGTAAAAAATGTTGCACACGCTGTACTAGAACCCATGACCATCTGTAAACCAGCCTTATGCTTACATCTGCTTCCAAAGGACTAGTTACATGACATTGTCTGACTTACTAATCATTGTTAAAGTGTCTGCGTTAACCACTGCACAATGCTGCTTAGCAGTTTTGCGTGTTGCATAATAGAATTATGCAATGCATCCGGTTTTTATTCTTGGCTGTCTGGATTCTATCTGCTTCCTGGTTGATCCAGGTGTTCAGTTTACACACTGCTGTGCTTTGTGCAAATGAGATATGCGCAGCCAAACCTGACATTCATTTCCTCCATTCCTGTTATTGCTCTGAGTGCCATATTGCACAAACTCTGCCCCCCCAAAATAAATAAAAAATGAATAAAAGTAAGATAGAAAATGGGGGGTAGAAAAATAGGGATAAGAAGTTGAAATGAGGAAAATCAGTCTATGACATACACACTAGAAATGTTGGTTCACATAAGATATGTCTACATGGATCTGGATTAGAACTCTCACTCTAATGAACCTTCAGGACACAGGAAGGGTGCCTTATCCCTCTTTGTGACACAAACAGTTTTGCAGCAAGGAAGTGAAATCATTCTGCATACAATCAACTGCAACATCATCTACAGTAATGTGAAAACATACAACTGTTATTTGTACATTTATTGTTTTTGGATGTAGTGCAATAAGTGATCACACAACCAGTTATAATTATTGCTTGCAAATATACAGCACTGTCTTACCTCTCTGTGTTTTTTGATCATTCTTCACTTATCTGACCAGTAATCTGAGACATGCAGTCTGTAAGTCATTTTACATCATTGGCCTTAAAATGTGTGAGGGTATTAAATGGCAATAATATCATATGCAGTTGCCAACAAATGAAGGGGGAGTTGGATGTTAATGAACACAACCTGTGAATTGTGCGCTGCTTACCTGGATTTCCAACCTTAGATCTAACAATTTGTAAGTCTAACCTCACACACACACTGGATGTAGGGCAGCCTGCAGTTCTGTTGTGTTTTCCTTCTCCCAATCAGTAATAATTCACAGTTGCAATCCATTAAAAACAAACACTTAAGGACTGCCTGCACTATGTTTACATCGTTTACATGGACTCAAGCATTTGGGATTCAATTCTAATCATTTCACACCTCATTTGCATTTTCACCATGCTAACAGCCCTGAATCTACACCATATAAAAAGGCAACCATGTAAGTGAAGGTGAACAGATTTGTTTATGTGGAGAAAACTGAACGGAGGCTATTACTTTGGGATATATCTGCACAGAGGATTATTGAACTTGAGAAAGTATGCTTGCATTTTGTCAGCTACATACTGTATATACTGGAATGTTATTAAGAAAAATCTGAAGCAAAGGCTTTTACACTTTTATCTGTATGCATTAGTTAGAAGAGTACTGATGCCATGGGCATGTTTGTCAAGTCATTTCACAGGTATACATGATTGGAAATACCTTAAAATGGAATGTTATGTGATAAATATGCACACGTTTCAGGGACAGTTCATTTGATAGCATTTTAGCATTTCAAAGATGGTTGTTAGAAAAATATGTCATTTTCCTGTTCTTTTGGGTGGAATACATCTGCATTTATTTTATGGTACAAACAAGGATATGATGCTATTGTTACTGTCCTTTTTTGCATCCAGCCTGTTGTTCATATTTCAAATCTCTAAACTGTTTTATGTTTCTCCAGTGGGTAATACTGAGATGCTACATTTTCTGTTTTATCTGGGAACAGTTATTTTGTAGTTATGTGATACTTATGTGTATTACCCTTCTGTTGTCTTTTAGGACACCTAAGACTATGCCACCAAGGCATGTCAATCTTCAAAGACCACCATTCACTGATGAAAATCAAGTGATTTTCAATTCTTTTAGACATCATGGTGCCTTCCTGCTTGAAAGGGGATGGAGAGATATGACACTCAGAATGCAGCTTTGGTAGCAGATTGTTGACAATATTAATATTGTGGGTAGCCACAGCAGGATATATGAGCAGGTACACCATAGGGCCACTGACATGATCATATCTGCACATAGGAGAGTAGCTGCAGTTTGCCAGATGGGTACTGGAGGTAGGCCTGCTATAGAGCCACCACTGACACCAAATGAAGAGTTCCTGTCCACTGTCAGGGATCCAGACAGCTCCCAGGAAAGTGCAGAACAGCATGTCCTCAACAATGGTGCAACAGTTTCGGGGGCAGCAAATATGCCCCAGGAAGAGCTTCCAGGTAGGCTGCGGTTTCTCACTTGTTGAATACTGTTGTATAGTGAAACAATTGAACTCAGTACATTACTTCTGTGTAACAAGAATTTTTTTGGGAGGGGATTGAAGATTGCTACAGTTAACAACACATTCCAATTGATTAGCTTAGGTTGGAGTCATCATCCATGTTGTTGTTGAAAGTATAATTAATGGACAAATAAAGGGGTAAAAGTATTACCTCCTGTGTTACTGTTAATTGTATGATGTTACCCTTCCCTTTTGCTTAACTTCTTCCAGGACCATCTGACTTGTAGAGGATAACCTCATCTGCAGATGGTAAGCCAAACATTTTTATGTCTGTACTGATGAGTAATTTAAAGAAATATTTTAGTGTGTGATGCTGATGTTAGGACTGTTGTGTATATTGCTGTACTGTCTAATAGTGGCAGCACTATTGTTTTTTTAGCATATTAGCTTTATGTATTAATTGTTCCTGTGTTTGTTGCTTTTCATCCCAGGTGATCCTGACGCATTACCATAGGTGCTCCAGAGAAATGCTTATGGTTGTAATTGTGGCACAGGCTGACATGTGTGACTGCCTCTACCGTATTGCCAATTCAATGTTTCAGATGAATGACAGGTTTTAATTTGACAGGCACTATCATTAGAGATACTACAGAATTCATACAGCAGTTACGTGAATACTCAAGAGTTAATGACCTTACTAATTGTATTTTTGCTAATTTAGATGTAGATTCTTTATTTACCATGATTTCAAATGTGATTGGTGTTAAATATGTGAAAGAGTTATTCACTAGACTTCACAGAATGTACACAACAGTACATAAACATAGTGTGTCACCTTTTATCTGTAGTATTGAATAATAATGTATTCTTGTTTCAAAAACAATTATTTAGACAAAGAACGGGTGTAGTGATGGGGACTCACATTGCTAACAGTTATGCAAATATTGTCATGTACATTTGGGAGCATACATTTATTCTAACCACAGAGAATGTTTTTTAGAGAGAAAGTATTTTATTGATGCTTTGTAGATGATTTATTTATTATATGACAAGGTCATCAAAAGAGTTTTGATATTTTTTATAATTTTTTATAATTTTTTTATCTGAAACTATCTCTTTCTTGAAATTCAAGAAAACTGTGTCAGTAGACAACACTGATTTTTTTAGACATTACTATTTTTTAAGAATGAAGAAGGTAATTTATAAACTAAATTATATAAGAAACCTGTGAAAAATGCCTATTTACACAGAAACAGTATGCATCCACAGTACATATTTAATAATGTTTTTAAGAATCAATTATTTAGAGTAGCTAAACTCAATACACTGGACAGTCCTATGAATACACAACTAGATAATGTGTTTTTTTTTGATTTTGTGAACAAGGGATATAATCTGAACATGTTAGATATTATCTGTGAAGAAATCAAGCAACAAAGACACACATTAGCCAAACTTTTTTTTCAGGGTGATCAAATAATGAATATGGTGGTAAACAATCATGAAATGCATTAAGATGTATGTTAACTTATAATAATAATACATACGGTGTTAAGAAGATATTAAATATTGGCACATACACGAGATCCCACAACTGAGTTTGATTATTTCTGAAAAACCTTCTTTCAGACGTAAAAGAGGACATAATCTGAAGAATTTACTCTGCTGTAAAGAATAGGCTCATGCCAATGCACCCACTAACACTAATATCAAGAAAAAGGGAACATTTAAGTGAGGACCATGTCATTTTTGTAAATTTAGTCAAGATAAGAGATTCCTTTATACACCCTATTACAGGCAGAGAGTATAAGGTAAATGTTCATGGACATTGTAATACAAGGATTCCTGTTTACTTAGCTAAATGTGATTTATGTCCAGCTTATTATGTGGCAAAAACTAATCAAGAGTTGAAGGAAAGGACTGGAAACAACATTTCAGATATTAAAAGAGAAAGCAATGCTAATGCTCTGTTAAAACATAAGATAAAGATAATAACCATTACTTTAAATTTTTAATATTAAAAATTTTAACTGAATCAGTATGTGGTGGAGATATTAAGCATTGCACTGAGGTTGAGGAATTTTACTGGAAATTACATCTGGGGGCACATAATTTACCAGGTTTAAATGGAAGTATACCTTTAAAACCTTTGCTGAAAGAATTACAGAAACAAGTGCATTCAGTTAAGTAGATCATGTGAGCAACTGAGTATTTAAATAATTGTTTGTTTAATAGACTCAGTTTAGCCTGATGAAGGCTTATTATGTGAAAGTTTGTAGACTTATGCTTTTATCTTGTTCTTTGTTTTATTACAAGTAAATTATATGTTTTTATATGGTTCATGGTTGCAGTGACTGAGCTTAGCACTCAACATTTTTTACATCATGTAGGTTATAATAAGTTAAATGGGTTCTGAAAACTCTTCTCCTTCTTGGCCATAGTCTATTATCAGCAGCAGTATCAACTTCAGCCTGTTGCACATACACATGAATTAAAACAACAGCAGCCATAACATTCTTTCTGTGTAGCCTAGTTTTCATGGCTGTATTCCAATAGGTTTTGGAATTTGCAGAGAAAACCTGCACTGAGTCTACATGGATACTTTATAGCTTGTTGAATAGCTCCTCCATCTTGGACTGATTAATTAGCATAGAATTCAGCTGCTTATGCTGTAATTAGCATGCCATGATGTTTACCATGTTTGTGAGGTGGTGCATGATGCTTACTGAATCCACAATGGTGCGCTACCAGAATAGACTGCATACGCTTTATTGAATCTGGCTGTTTGTTTATAAAGGGCATTGCTGGTGTCTTTCTTTTTAATATCATTCATAAGTCCTGTGGCATAACTGTCTTATTATTTTTCCAAGAAAATAAGTGCTGCAGTATAAACAGGTCACCAGGTATTTTACATTTCTTGTTTTACTACTATATAGCCCCATGCAACTAATCAATCTGTCAAAGCCAAAAACAGAAATATTTGATCCATTGTTAATATATTTACATGATATACATCTCCCAATCTTCTCCATTTGTTTTTCATATGGAGTTGACTAAACAACTTAAATTCCAAAAGTTGTTTGATGTTCTTTCTTCTACTGTGAACAAAGGATCATCTTCCAATTTTGCCTTAACTTCATATGTTAATGCCAGATAGCAGCTTCTCTTGATGTAACTCTTTTCTAACCGTGGTATCAGTTGAAAATGGTATAACCATAGCTCTGCACTTGCCATTACATACATTTTTATCAGAAATCATGGTTCCCTTGGAAGAAATAACACTTGATTTCCCCAATATTGTTCATATCTGATAATAAATTCTTCCCTTATCTTTGACAATAAATCAGCAGGGTAATCCTTATCTAAAAACGCATGTACCAAATTGTTGATTTCCTTAAACAACATGTTGTTATCTGAGATCAGCCTAGAAAAGTGAACCATTAACCCCTTATAATTTTTAGATTTTGGCTGCATTTTTTTTCTTTAGAGAGACTATCACTGAAAATGTCTCCACAGGAGTAGGTGAGTTTTTTCCAGTACACTGGATGGCTACTGTGGCAGAGTATAAGAGTTTGAAAACATGGGCTTACTAAAAATAATCAATGTAAAACAATGCTCAGTGAAATCCTTATACATTATCACATCAAAGTATTCAATTTTATCTTAGCAGTATTCAAATGTAAATTGTATAATAGAAGTCTAATTAATGAACTCAACAACCTTGTTCAAACTCTTAATCTCAATGCTCTACAATATAAAACTGTTATCTAGAAAACTGATAGTATGCATGTATATATTGCCTAAAGATGGACCCATATATAAAATTCTTCTCCCAAACAGCTAAGATAATGTATGTATAAACTGAGGTTGATGCTGATACTAATGCTGTCTCCAAAGCCACCACTGACAACTGTTGAAAAAATCACCTTCAGAATAAAAATACTTTCTTAATACAATCTCCATTTTAGTTAACTTTAGGTACTTCTTTTTTTTCTACGTGACCATTCTGCCTTGCTGGTGAATTAAATTATGCATGAGACAGTCTTACCAAACTATTGGCAAACTAATCTCTTTCTCTTCTAAGGGAATTTGCTAAAAAATCATAGAGGGCATCTTTCCGATCTGACATGGGCTGGATACCCTCTTGCCACATATTTTTTGTGTGACTTGGGAAGGATTTACGCTGACTCTTAGGCATGCTATATAGCACTTTGAGTCAATTATGTACCCCAGAGTTAAAGCAGTTTTTTACTACATTACATGATCAGTTATTAAATATTCAACATAAAGTTTTACATGTTCTTCCAGGTGCAGATGCACAGGTACATCTGGCAGAAATTGAGTTAAACATATACTTGGAAGATAGGGTTATATATGCAACAAGTAAATTAAAGTTAAGAACTGTTGAGTTCTTTTCAAAGTCTCAAAGGTAGTTGAGAGCCTGCCTAAGTGAGCTGTAACTGTAGCTGGATGGAATTATCAGTCAAGTAATGAACCTTGGCTTGAAGGTATCAACCTTCTCCCCTCTTATGATTTTTAGGACTATTGCTCACTATTATCTCCAGCTTTATTTTGATATTTTTCCCAGCCCATACCCATATCAGTCTCAGTTAAATCTGGTGTATCTTAACTCTTGGAACCTCCATAAAGTTATGAATGAGCAGGAAGCAGCAATTGTTAAGCCTATCACCTTTAGGGTTGCCACCTTTTCAGCAGACCAAAGTGGGACACTGGGTGTGGCCAGTATAACACTGGCCACACCCTCCACCCATTACATCGCCATGGTAATGGTGAAGGATATGCAATGTGAAGTTACAGTATACTAAAGTTCTTCAGAAACCATATAAATTAAGCAAACTTTAACAATAAAAGTGAAACCACGTTGCAAAAATATTTACACACAAACGTGCACACACACACACACACACACACACACACACACACACACACGCACACACACACACACACACGCACACGCGCACACACACACACATTACTCATGTTATATAGCTGTAATAGTCAAAAGTAAACTTTACTGAAAAAACTAGACATAATTAAACAGATGATCATGTTTATTGTACATTAACAAAACAAACAAAAAAATAGAATCTTCATGTTGCATACTAACCATAACTATTCTAAACAAGAAAACTATGAAATTCTACATATTACACGCTAACCGTAAGAAATAAATTCTATATGCTGTATACCATAAACTCAAATAAATATCCAGATACTTTTTCCTCACACATTCTACACCATCCATTCATTTAGTGCTAATTAGAAACAGGCAAACTAAAATCACTCATTTCTTTTTAAATGTGTGCTTTACATTTGATTTGATTGTGTGAAAAAGTGCCCTGGTAGATATAATGCTTGAATAAAAATCACTGCATCCTTAGCTCAGCTTTTAGCAAGTCAACACTGCAGAGATTTCCCACGTCTGTCCATTCATTTTTAACCAAAGAAAAATCTTTCTCTGCAAATGCATTTGATGGTGATATTGATAATACCCTAACAATTACCAGATATAGTGCACTCAGCTCAGGCCCTTCCCTGAAAATCTTTAGCCGCTTTTCTTCTGACAAAAAGCTTGTGGTGCATAATTCTTGGAGAAGAGGCTTGATTGTTAAATAGTCCTATAAAGAACTGTCTTCATCAGTGTTCAGCAAACTAAGGGCAGTAGTCACACTGAGTAAGTCACTGAATGCAAAGGACTCAGTTAAAGATAACTTTGATGCTGTAAACAAGCAGTTGCTTCAATAAAATCAAGCCACTATTTTAATTACTTGACTGCTGTCTCCAAGAATATGATGAAGTTTTTTTGCAGTTTGTTTAAAGATGTGCTGTCCAATAAGTTCATAAGTGCTCTAGGTATTTCACCAAAACAAGCATCTTCAGCTCTTACCTGCCTTATTTTAATTTAAAGAGACCATCACTGGAAATGTCTCCATGGCAGTAGGTGCTGTTTTTTCCAGTATACTTATGTGTCCATTGAAATCAATAAGAACAATTCTGAGATAGTGCAAATAGTACCGGGGCAGTCTAGGGAATGTATTCTCTCCATGCTGATTGTCTGAGAAGTACTGCCATATCTGCTTGGGGGAGGGAGCATCTCTTCTCCTGAGAGATAAAGTACAGTTAGAGCACTGGGAAATTTTTTACCACTCTCTCAATGGCAGGAAGAAGTGGCAGCCACCTCACTGGCTTGTGCCTTAGAAGATGTTTGAATTCCATGTCACAAAGCTCAAAGAAGTATTTCAAGTCTCTGGTCCTTGTGGCAGGACCTGAGAAATAGCTGGAAAGTTTTGTTAACAGAGACTTCCATCCCATAAGGCAGTGCAGCAGATTTTTTTTAACTGCATTATGGATGATTTGGCCACCACAGTTAGCTTTATGGAGCAATGGGTACTTTTTTAATCTTGTATATTCCCCAGATTTCTTTCCACAGATGACCTGGTATGATCAGCCCCATATGCTGATATGTTGTTACAGGACAAAGACTGCTTTTCCTTAATTTTAGAAATCTGTTGTGATATGGCCTGGGCAAATTCATCAGGATCTTCACAGAAGTCCAAAAGGCCATTCAACCCCCTTCTTTTTCTTCTTTCTAAAACTACTGCACAACAAGTGGGAATAATTGCATGTTTCATTTGCTGGAAGTATCAAATGACATGGAAAATGAAGTGACTAGTTTCTGCAGGTCATGCAGGAGATGTTAAAAACTGCCATGAAAACACTGATATTTAACTGGCATAAAACATTGGCATTTGTAAAATCTTGACATTTGTGACATGAAACAGTTTTGTAAAGTAGTTCTACCTCATCTAAGATATGGGCATATTGCAGACCTGGACAATGAAAGCAAAGAAGTAACTGGTGTTTGAAACAGAATGGACATTTGAAACAAGACTGGAATTTATGACATGAAACAATTTGGTAAAGCAGTTCTACATGATCCACAAAATATATGTTTTGAAGACCTAAACAATGGAAGTGAAACACTAACAATAACAGAAAAGACTGATTTTGAACACCATCTATCCAAATCTGGGCATTCCTGAAAGCCAGACAGTGGTGAGGTATGCTGTTGTATGTTGTATACAGAACCTGTACCAATGCGTTTCCCTTCCTTGCACTACTTGGCTGCAACATACGCAAGCATCTTACTTATATTGCTCTGGGTTCAGTTGGGCACGTACACATGCATATTTTGATAACAAGTGGCACAACTCTACATGTTTTACTTATATGCAGCTATGGTCGAAAAGCCAGCAGGTAGAACAATTGTTTCTAAGTAGTACCATAGGTTATATACTACATTAAATACCAAAATGAAATAGTGTTGTACCACTTGTAGAGAATTACTCTATCTGCTGGATTTTCTACTATAGCTGTATATAAGTAAAACCATGTAGAGTTGTGCCAGCAGGTAGAGCAATTCTCCACACATAGAAAAATGTGTTGTGACCCTTGCAGTAAAAAAAATTGTATGTGATAATGTCATTATATAGACAACAAGATTTAAATCACTGCAAAGCTATAAGTAATGCAATTACTATATTTCTATCTGCCCAGCATGAAGCACTGCCCAAGTCTAAGCATAGGAAAAGAGAAATAACATTTTAACCATTAAAAAACTTTTAAAAACATATCAAGGCTTCAAAGGAAAAGCTCACCCAGACTCTGCGACAACTTGCTGTGAGGGAAAGTTAGTTTTCTTTTGCTTTCTTGTATATTGTATTGCTTTATTGCCTTCTTCTATTTTGTGTATTGTAATTTATTTTCTTTACACTGTATTTTACTTGTATTCAGCTTTTAATTGCACATCTAAACTAGAAAGGAGACCACAGCTGTCTTTCTTGTGAGTCACACAGAAATTAAGTTTTTCCCTACCCTCCTATTCTGTTGTGTTTTTAAACTCAACTGTCTTTCTAGCTGGCTGCCCCCATGTTAATGTGACCACATATCTCCTTCCCTCTCCTCTTTCCTTGGCTATTGTAAGCAAAAAATGACAATTTTGTGAAATCACTTCCCTTCAACTATTTAAATTCATTGGGCACCCCACTATATTCCATAGGACAAGAATACAAAGTGCCCACCCCCTTCAAATCTATCTTGCTCTTTTAAAATTAATGGCTCTTCACTTAAGACAGGCAAAGCTTAAGTTACCCCCTCTTTCATATCTAACTGCTTAGTGCACACTGAAGCTTTTTGGATATTAATCCATTTTTCCATCTTACCTTTAAAAATCTGCAACATCTCCTCCAAAACCACCTATTAATGGAGAGCCCACATTCTACCTCTTAGTAGTTATCTTGGGATTATTAATTCTGTTTTCCTCATTGTGAGAGAAGGAACAGAGGGTCATTATTTCTTGGAGACTGCTGATCACCAGAAAGCCTAATAATACTTCATAAGTGCCAGCTTTGAATTTGTGCTTATATTTTGCTCCTGATTAGAGAAGGAGCAAAGTGCATAGATTCTTCACTGTTTCTGGTTGGGAAGTGAATATTTGTGCTTGACCTTCCTGATTGGTCTGGTTGCTATTCAAGGCATCTTCCAGGAAAAGACTACACCTACAGACCCTTGCATCATCTGGGATAAGACTGTGGATCACCAAACAGGCTGTGGCCTGCTTCTCATCTTGGATTGGTGCCAATGTTTTGCGTTTTGTGAGGAAAACAAGCAAAGGAGCATGTATCCCAGGAGAGTGAAGCCGTGGTGAGACCATCACTAGTAGTAGCCAGTCAGTAGCCATTCAGGTGACTCCCCTCTTTTCATCATTCTTGATATGCTAATTCTTTGTTGTCAGTAAGCACTGCTTGATTTGCTTCTAACTTCAGAATATCTGCCTAAATACTACATCCATAAATCATCAGGCTGTACTTATTAGTTTCCCCCATGTGTTTGGCAGTACCCTGTATAGCCTTAGACACCTTCAGTTGACATTTTTGCTGTAAAAGCACCATTGAAATTTCACCAATACCTAGTTGGATACAGGACTAGTTTGCAGTGCCAAGCACTGCCTCCAGAGTTGCAAACTGGATACTCCTGACATTACTTTATATTCTCACTCCAACTGTCTAGTCAATAAAAAAGGGTCTGTTGCCATGGATATTAGCTTTTCCACTATTTCCATTACCAGGTTGGTGGATACAGGCATCCTGAGACAACAAGTTAATTTTCAAACAGACTGATATAGTATGTGACAGATGTATTTACACAATGTCACTGGAGACAAAACTCTTACATAAAAGCACTTCTAATGTCAATAATGCTGTCAGTAGTACACAGGCTGCACCCATCACATGCAAGTCAAAGCAGATATATAGACCCACATATGCTGAAGCACTTAAATGTAACCTTCCTAAACCTCAAAGGCTTCCTAGACAAAATACACATAACAAATACCTTCATCAGCCCTGAATGCACTCTTTCAAGGCAACACTCACATCAACACATATAGTCACATCTCATGGAGCCTCTACATCTAAGCCCATAAAGCAAGCTACCACAAAATCCAACATTCTGGTCACTGGAAAGTGAATGGACTGGAAAGTCCATTGTGAGACACACTGATGTCTCTCTCACCAGGATGAGTAAGGGGAAAGTCACAGTCAGTTACTTATCAGGAGCCAGGATCTGCCACATTATGCACGCATTCAGGTCATGTACCAGAATGACTAAGTCATAGTCCATGTGGGTAGAAATGACATGAGATGTATCTCCCTAGATTATATGAAAACAGACATCATTGAGTTCTGAGAATATGTGTCCTAGGCTGGTATGAGCCTAGCACTGAGCAGCATTTTACCTTCTCCCAGGATGATGCCACAATATGAACAAAGGATGACTGACATTAAAAATTGGCTTAGTTTCTGGTATCAATTTAAGAGTTGGGAGGGTGGCCTAATGGTTAAGGTGTTTGCCTTACAAACACAAGGTACAGGGTTTGAGTCTCACAAGGGATAGTTGGCTAGGCTTAAAAAATGGCTCGCTAGGGAAATTAGCCTAGTACTAATCTAAGGGGGTGTGGTATTTGTCAGCATGGAAGGAGATGGTCAGAAGACCATGCAGTTTTGCCAAGGAAGGTCTGCACCTCTCCCCTCTAGGCTTTCAAATATTAATTACAACATTGTCCTCCCTCATAGTGCCTTTTTTAGGCAATGCCAAACTGAAAGTACTTCCAACATAGCAAATCAAAACCAAGAAAATCAAAAGATGTTACTGCTCATTGCTAGAACTCTAAGCAAAAAACTCCATTTCCTAGAAGTTCTCTTCACCCTAGAGAATGCTGACATCTGTGTGGTCACTGAGGCATGGTTTAAAGCTACAAAAAGCATACCAACAGTGCAAGGTTATAATGCCTTGCACACATTTAGAACAGCTACTTCACAGACAGGGACTAAAGGTGGAGGTGTCTCAGTTTACATCAAAAAATAAATATACCTCCAGACTGGTCAAACAGGACAATGCACTTGAGCTTCTCCATGTTCAAATCACCACAGGAAAAATCCAATACCACTTCCTTGCAAGTTATAAGTCCCCTTCATACCATGTATTTAAACTTATTAGAAACACTCACCATCCAACCTAATACTGTATTCATGGGATAATTTAATTATCCCACTATGGGAACACCAAACAAACAAACACAAAGCTTTCTGGATTTTGTAACCACAAACTCCCTGGACCAGATTGTCAATATACCAACCAGGGGTGCAACCATACTCGATCTGGTCCTCATTAATATAGGAGACTGATGCACACCCCCTAGTGTAATGTCTTTTCTGGTAAGATCAGAATACAAAATGGTCTCCTCTGAAGTAAAAATACAAACCTGAAACCCAAGGTAATCCCGGAATATTCAGTAACTACTGTATGGCTAATTTCCTACTCTTAGGCGATAGCGTGTCAAAATCTTAAGACCCCATAAACCCTGAGAACACTGCTGCCTACATGGAACTGTTCACAGAAACCCTGTACAAGCATGTTAATACCTGTATAGAGGCGGCTGTACCCACCAGGAAGAAGTACAGAACTAACTCAAAAAACATGCCACCCTGGTGGAATCACAACATCAATAGGCTGTAGAACAGAAGTAAGAAAATCATGGCAAAAATTAGGAGATGCAGCAGCCAGTAAGAAAAACTCAAAGGGCAAATAAAGTCCACAAAAGCCAAATCTGAGGTCACTTTAGCCTCCCAGGTCAAGGACAACCACAAGGCATTCTTTAGCTTTGTCTGCAACCTCAAAGGCAATACACAATTGTGTGGAGAGCTCATTGTTAATGGAACCACCTATACTGAGCCAGAAGATACAGCAAACCTGCTGGCTGACAAATTCAGCTCCGACTGTACCTCTCTCTCTCTCCACCTTAACCTTCCCTTAGGAAATACCATCAAATATAATTCCCACTGCTATCACTAAGGAACAGGTCCTTAATGCTCTCTCTAATCCCAAGAATACTGTATCACTGGGCCCAGACAATATTCCAGGATGCCTTCTAAAGAGCATGAAACATGACCTATTAGGACCTCTGGAATTGCTATTTAACTATAGCCTCCAAACTGTTTCCATGCCTCATGAATGGAGAACAGCAACAGTCAGCCGTCTGCACAAAGGTGGGCCATTTACAGACCCTGAAAACTACAGACTCATCAGTCTCACTAGTCTCATATGTAAAGCAATGGAAAGAATTATCATAGAAATTATCTTTAATGATATAGGAAACCACCAGACACTGGACCCAACCCAATTTGGTTTCATCAAGGGCAGGTCATGCCTACTCAACCAGGTGAACTTCTTTGAGAAGGTCAGAAAAGCAATGGATGAAGGCAATGGGTCCCACTGCCTACCTTGACCTGGCCAAGGCATTTGACACAATACCCCACTCAGGTATTGTTGACAAACATAGGAGGTTAGGTACAAACCCTTATGTCACCCGGTGAACAGCCAGCTGGCTCACAGACAGGATCCAGGAAGTTAGAGATGGGGAGTCCACCTCTACAAAGATGTCAGTCACAAAGCAGAGTCCCTCGGATATTGGTCTTGGGACCACTTCTTTTTGGTGTTTACTTCTCTGAAGTCAAGGCCAATGTTAGTGGCATCTAGCTAACTAAATTTGCAGATGATTGCAAATTAGGAGCTGTCATTGAATCACCCACTGACATAAATGTTTTCCAAAAAGGGCTGACACAGACAAACAACTGGTGTCAGAGCCATGGACTAAAATGAAATGCCAAGAAATGCATAATAGAAGTCACCCACCCCTGGTAACTATTATATTGACAACACAACCCTAAGAGTTGACCCAGTAGTCAGGCACTTGGGTACACACACACAGACAGTAATCTAGCCTTTGACCATCATGTGTCTAGAGTAGTGAGGAAATCATTCTATGTTGTGCAACTTATAAACAAACTTATGGCATCTAGATCCAAGGAATTCATTGTTCTACTGTAATTGTCATTTATCAGACCTATCCTTGAGTACAATGCCCTCTTAAGTATGTACCTAACCAGGCATATCCACCAACTAGACTTTCCACAGAGGTTCCTCACTAAAAGAATACAGGGCAGACCATCTCAAGACCCGATCCCTGTATTCTGTCTGCTACAGGCTGTTGAGGGGAGATCTATGCCTGGCATACAAGGCATTGTTAGACTCCATTCTGATGGATGTCTGCATATCTGAAAAACATACAGCACCAGAATTACCAGTCTAAAGACTTAATCCCTGCCTTTGGCATAAATAGGACATGCTGGAGAGAAAGGTATGTGTCTTAAAGAGTACACCGCCTCCGGAACAGGGTACCCGTCCATGTGAAGCATTATTATAGTACTAATTTACCCTGTACGATCAAGAAAAAAATAAATGTCCCAATAGCAGCCCAGCCATATTCACACTACACATGAAGCAGTACATTTTAACTTCTTGAAGGCAGCATTAAAAAAATAAATGCACACATTTCCACCTGAAATATTTCCATCTGTAAATGCAAACTATCCTAAACATGATAACCTCTATTATTAATATGGTAAATGCACTACATTTACCTGTGAACATTGCCCCATCAAAAAAAAAAATATATATATATATATATATATATATATATATATATCTATATATATCTATATATATCTATATATATATATATATATATATATATATATATATATATATATATATTTTTTTTGTTTGTTTATTTTATTTTATTTTACATTTGTTGACTGGGCTAGTCCAGCTGGATATATGTCCATTTTCAGCAGAGGCCCGGGGAGAAAAGCTCCTCGAAAACACATTAAAACATATATAAAATAACAGTTTTCATAGATTCAGATACAATAAATATATAAGCAATTTTTTACATGACAGTTTTTACAGATGTGGATGCATAACATATATTAGCTATTATTTTCACTCCATTACATTTCTGCTTACAGAATTGTTTTACTTACAACATTAGGTAAGTTATAAAAGCCCATTTTTTATGGTTTTCAGAAAGCAACTAGTATATACATAAGAAGTGACAGGTGTCTTGTGATAAATGGGGTAATTAGTCTGGGTTTGCACATGGACATAACCAATGGGATTTTAGGTAGATTTTCAGTTTGTTTTAAATAGGGTTGTTGAGGATAGAGAGGTCAGGTCACTAGGGAGTGAGTTCCAGGTTTTGCCCACAATATTAGAGAACAATGAGTCACCACCCATATTGTTGATTTTACCTATTTGTATTAAGATTTTGTTAGATGAGCATAAGGTCTTGAGGTTGTTATAGGGGGTGATAAGGTTGGAGAGAACTGGAGTATTTGTAGGCTGATACAGGATTTTATGGGCAACTGTTAATTGGTTAAATAGTAGTACGTTTGGCAACTGTAGCCAACCTAGTTGTTCAAAATTAATACAGTGATGGGTTCTGAATGTGGAACCTGTTGCAAATCTGGCAATATTATTGCAGGAGATAGCGAGCTTGTTCTGGTTGTTTTTAGACAGGTTAGTATATATAGGGGAGGCATAGAGGAGGGTAGAGATTAAGTGGGTGCGAGAAATAGTAGCCCTTGCTAGTGGGGTCAGAAAGGGTTTGATTCTATAGAGGGAGCCTAGTTTTTTATTGACAGTTTTTATAGTATTGTTAATGTGAGTATCAAAGTTAAGGTTATTATCAATTAGTACCCCTAGTAGTTTTGTAGTTGAATCAGGAGATATGATAGTACCGTTGTTTGATGTAACAGTAAAGTTAAGAGGGGAGGCCCTATGTGTGGGAGTGAATAGCAAGAGTTTTTTTTTTTTTTTGGGGGTTCAAGATGAGGCAATGGTGTAGAAGTCATTTCTCAACTGTGTTAAACACATTTTGGGTGAGGGTCTGAAGGTCTGATGGAGAGGTGGCTGAGCAAATTAATGTGGAATCATCTGCATATTGTATACAGGTAGCTTGAGGTATGGCAGAATGTAGGTCGTTGATAAAAAGGGAAAACAGGAGAGGTCCTAATATTGAGCCTTGGGGGACACCGAGCACAATGGGGAGATGGGTAGATAAGTTGTTCTCCCACAGAACAGCCTGTTGCCTATTGTTTAAGTAGGATTGAAACCATTGTATAGCCAGTGGATCTAGTGATAGGTTTTTGAGTATGTTTATGAGAAGTTGGTGGTTAACCATATCGAAGGCTTTGAGAGATCAATAAAGAGGACTGAGGATAGATTTTTGTTATTGCGATTTTCGTTAATTTAGTCAGAGAAGGATAAGAGGGCAGTAGTGGTGCTATGAAATGTCTTAAAGCCATGTTGGCAGTTGGCTAATAAGTTATCTATAAGATGGTTTAACAGCTGTCAATGAATGCATTTCTCCATGATTTTTGCAAGTGGAGATAAAACAGCAATAGGTCTATAGTTTGATAATACATTGGAGTTACCACCTGTATGCAGGGGGATAATATGTGAGATCTTCCAGATATATGGCATAGTTCCTTCAGTAATAGTTCTGTTAATCAGGATGGAGATAGGGTAAGCTATGGCTTTTGCAGCTTTTTGCAGATATTCTGTAGACAGGACATCAGCTGCAGGGGTGGTTGGTTTGAGTTTCTGAATAAGGGTACAGACAAGGGATGTAGGGACAGGTTTAAGCTGAAATGAGGGAGGTATGCTAGCAGTAGAGGAAGTCAGAGAAGAGCTGTCAGGAGTTAGTTGATAGGCAAGAGACTGAATGGTTTCAGTAAAGAACTTATTAAAGGTATTGGCGATTTGCTTTGGACTATCATGGTCAGAGCCTGATGGGGTGGGTGTGACAGAACGACCTGGATGTAAAAGTGTGTTAATCCCTTCTCAGAACTTTTGTGGTTTGTTTTGATGGGTTTGTTGGAGTTGGATGTAATAGAGTCTTTTATATATGACTGAGACCAAAACACTGAAAGTTCAAAAGACTGAAAACTCATTTGACTGAAACTCATAACACTGACACATTAAAGTAAAAGATATATGTCCTTTTCCTCACTGTAGTGTGATCCTGGAGTTAGTATGTATACATATATAGTTAGGGGGGGTGTGGGGGGCACAGCCCCCCACATACTTTATACATTTTAAACCATATACATGGATATTTATAACTGCAATGAATAACTCTTTGCAGAAAATAATATTTACCTAAACTATGTGGGTGGCTTCACCCCCACACCCCCAATGTGTGGGGCTGTGCCCCCCACACACCCCCTAATATATATACTAACTCCAGTATAGTAATACAGTGGAGAAAAGGGCATATACCTTTTACTTTAATGTGTCAGTGTTATGAGTTTCAGTCAAATGTGTTTTCAGTCTTTTGAACTTTCAGTGTTTTGGTCTCAGTCAAATGAATTTCAGTCAAATGAAATTTAGGTCATATGAAGTAGACCCATATATATATAAATATATATATATATATATATATATATATATATATATATATATATATATATATGTATATATATACATTTTCACCTTTACAAATTACTACTTGTAAATAATCCCAAAACAGCCACTATAAGATCAAATAATAAGGGATAGCATACCCCTGCAAATAAGGGTCTATATTATAACAGCGAAGTCTAAAAACTTTGAATGTTATAATATCGAACCCATTCAATCGAAACACCAGAAAACCGAACAGTCAGAATAGCAAATTTTTTCCCAGGGAAAAAAATTGCTGTTCCGACAAACATACACACAACTCAAGCACACCAAAATAAATAATCCACACACATACACTTCACAAAACCCTACACTAAACCAAACATACACCACTAGCTGTTAAAGGCTTTTGGCCGAGGCGCTAGAGATTTCTAAGCTGGTGTTCTAATAAATTCCTACTACAGAGTTGCTGGATTGCTGTTTGTGGTTTTTAAAAAGAATTTTTTGTGTGCTGTGGTTATCGATACACCACTAGCTATCCACTTACCTTAACCCAACCCTAACCCTAAGGTCCCAAACTATCGCACACTCACCTTACCCGCTCCCTAACCCTAACTCACCTACCCCACCCTACCCCTCACATCCACACAATCGTACACTTACCTGACCCGCACCCTAACCCTAACTCACCTAACCCATGCCCAATCGCACACTCACCTTCATTCGCACACTTACCTTAACCCAGTCTGTAACCTTCGCTCCACAGTTGAGGAAATAGTGAAGCTGCAGAAACGGTCCACTTAATACTTTCCCTAGGAAAGTATTTGGTGTTCTGCAGCTTCGCTATTTTCAGTGTTCACTCTACTGGGTTCGATATTATAACATTCAAAGTTTTAGACTTCGATGTTATAATATAGACACACAAATAATATAATTGTACACACACAATTGTACACCTTTTAAAGCTACTTCCCAATCATCCCAAAATAACCACTATAGATTCAATTAATATTGCACAGTGCACTGCATTTACCTCTGAACATTAAAATGAATAAAAATAAAAAAGACACAATATTCCCACTTTTTATAAAGTTAGAGACATGAAATGCTATTTATACTTACCACTACAAATAAGAACAAGACAATCACAGTCTTTACTGGGCTGGATGGCTGGCTTGTTGGCTGCCTTCTGGGCTGTTTGGCTGTCTGGCTGGATGCCTTCTGGGATGGCTGACTTGCTTCTTGATCTCAGCAATAAAAAAAATGAAAAAAGAAAGAAAGCAAATCTCAGAACTTTTGTAAACTGAAAAAAAAAACATCCTTTTCACTTCCTGACTGTAGAAAATAAGAAATTGCTCTATATCAACAACATAAAAATCTGGGAGCAAATTTTTAATATTATTCTGGCTTAAGAGGTTACCATCCACTTTTTCTCGGGAACCAGAATATAGTCTAAATCAACCTTAGATTAGATAGAAAATGTACAGAAAAGACAGATTGTTGGCTTGGATTTGTTAATGTTGATTTTTTTTTTTTATTATTTTCCTTTTGATTGTGAGTGCTGTACCTTTGATCAATACATGAGGTTGATATATATGTGAAATTAACCAATGGAAGCATTTTGTATATATTGTATATAATGTGTGAATTTGTAATATGGTTGTGAAAAATAATAAAAAATGATTATTGAAAAAAAAAAAAGAAATTGCTCTACATACACAGAATTTGTAGGATTCTTCCTCGTCCATTTCTTACCCCATGCATGAATGTCAGCCAAACACTGCATGAGTTTAAACGCATAGACCAAACAGAAAACAGTTGTACTTACAGGTCTGAGTTAGTGATGTAGCTGAATTGCCGTGCACCTTCTGGAGTACTATAGTAAAGCTGCTTGTTAAAGATTTTAAACACACTGTTAGGTGAAGTTTCTTTCTCCAATTTGTTGATCCCTGTCATTAAACCATTATGGTGACTTGGATGAATTAGGATGAAAAAAGCAAAGAGAAAACTCAAGTCAGCTTTATGTACAACAAAAGTTAAGTTATTTAAATTGATTTTGTAGGCTTTCATTGAAACTAATACAACCTCCTGGCTCCTGAAATGTATTGATTTGCAACTCATAATTTCAGATTTTATCAGTTTTTACTTAAACCTCCCTCTTTAAAATTCTATGATTGTGTGTAGAGAAAGTATTATGTGGGGAGATCCTTCTCAGACTTTCTCTGCTGGCATAGAAGATAAAAATCGTTATACCTTTTTGTTAGTAAATTATCACATTTGAAGACAATATCTATTCCACATAAGGAATAACCCCTGTGGAATCAATTGTGGCTTTTACATAGAGGGGACACCTGCAACTGTAAAGAATATATATATTTCTGATCTATAAGATAATCTTGGGGACTAAGAACACTCTAATTAATAGCTTTTCTTTAGATTGGGAAAAGGATCTTAAGTTTCAAATTTCTCAGTAGTTTGCCAAATATTATTTTGCTCTCCATCTATGCTACCAAGTCTGGACAATTTCACTTTGTAGGGTAACAGTGTCTCTTTAAATTATTTTATATACCATTACACATTTCTTATCTGTTTCCCAGTCAAGAATCTATGTGTTGGAGATTTGATCAAGGGGTCCTGGAAGCCTGTACTCATATTTTTATACTTCCCCAGAATTAAATGATTTACAGGTTGAAATTCAAACATGTTGTAATAGAATGCAGTCAAAGGAAATCACCCTCACATCTTCACTGTTCTTGATTAGGTTCAATGTATGTTTGAATATGAGGAAACACCAACTGCACCTGTTACACCTTTTTATGCTGTTTGGGAAAAAAGCTATAACTAGGACCTGGAAGAAAAAAAGTTCACCCTGATGGGGGAAGTTAACATTGTTATGCAAGAAATATATAATGTTGAATTGAAGTTTGTTGATCCTAAGAGTAAAGAGATGATTTTGAAAGGGTTCTTGTGGAGTAATGCTGCAATTATATCTTACTAGGCCTTATGGTGACACTGCATTTTTGCACTGTTCTTTATTCTCCCATAGGACTTGGGTACTTACTGGTGGCAGAAATGCTAGGAATGGAGTTGAATATTTTAATTTGTCAATTAAGCTATTTTTCTTTAGTTTTTATGCAACTTTTCAAATTGCTATTTCTATTTTCTCATAATATCAAGAAGCAACAAATCACTAGTAACCAACCAGATAAATGCTCCATTGTACAAATAATAATGTATGTCTCAGACTGAAACACTCAAACGAAGCAACCAGGCAAAGTCATGATACGTAAAGGCCAATAAAATTATTATTTTATTACAAATGATGAGCGCTTTTGCTAAATAGCTTCTTCAGATCATAAACACATTTTCTATAATAAAATTTCCTTATATATATAAAAATTCAAATAGTCTACAACCAATCACTGGCATGACTTGATTCATTCTACTTAAAGTGATATTACAAGTAATCATCTTTCTTGTGATAACTTAATTTCCTACTTGCTACAATATTTAAAAATAAGTACATGCACTGCGATACTTTCTAAATCAAACGTACTTATGAAACACACTTATGAAAGCTAATACATAAATACTATTTCCATATACATTTATAAAAACATATATATAAAAAACTTATATAAAAACATATATTGAAATGCTTTAAAAACCTGCCTATTAATAACGTTTTATGTATATCATTTCATGTTTACAACTATTCTATATTTATGCAAAAGTGAAAATACATAGTAAATTCTGCCTTGATAGATTTTCATTTGCTGTTCCTACGTTTATTCAGTAAGGGTTTGATTGCGGCCCTTTCAGTCAACCCACTACCTCTGTTTGCTCTAAGTATAATTATCCAGTTGTTCTCTCTATATTCTGTGTGATTCCTAATGTCACCTTCACGTATACTAGTGGGAATCACCTCCAATGCTCTAAATGTAAAATTGTGTGTATCCCCATTTCGCGAGACATGCTTTGCTAGTGCATTGTGCTCAGAACCCTTTCTAATATGATAAACATGTTCCCTTATTTTGTCTCTAAAGAATCTGTTGGTTTTACCAACATAAAAAGAGTAGCATATCTGGCATACTGCTAAATACACCAAATTCGAAGTTTTGCATGTAGCATATGCACTTATGATACATTCTTTCTGAAGATCAGGGTGCAAAAATGTTTTCAATGTATCAATATACATGCACAAATTGCAACTTCCACGTGGGGTAGTGGAATTGCCTTTGTTATATTCTGTTCTGTTATGCTGATAGCATAACAGTCTCTTCAAATTTTTTCTATTTTTATAAAGAAAGCACGGCTGATCTCCTACTATGTTTTTGATCTTTGCATCTACTTGTAGTATAGGCCAGTTTTTACTAAATATTTCAATTAACTGCCTATTATCAGAAGTGCAGTACATAGGAATCTTTTGGGTTGCAGGTTTACCTGAATTTCTGTTAAATGTATTTTCTGAAGTTAGGCCAAAATATGGTGCTGCTATATTCTCTCGTAATACGGGGATGTCATATTAACTACTTGAAATCTCTTCTTCTTTGTATCCTCTGGCTAATAATCTGTCTCTCAAATTATTCATTTCCTCAGAAAAACATTCTTCTGATGGATTCAATCTCAATGTCCTAACTCCTTGACCTCTAATCAAGTTCTTAAACACATATCTGAGATGCATGCTGGATCTAAGTAATAAGGAGTTCCAATAGCATGGTTTATGAAAAACTCCCGTATTAATCAGACCATTTGTTAATTTCTCTATATAAAGATCTAAATATTCAACCCTGGAAATAGATCTGTTCATAGTAAATTTCAAACATTCAGTTAGATTGTTCATTTTGTTATAAAACATATCCAAATCCTTGTAACTTCCTCTCCATAACATAAAGAGGTCGTCGACTAAACGTCGATAGAAAATTACATGTGTCTTGAATTCATCTAGATTGAAAAGTATGGTTTCCTCCCAATGTGCCAAAAACATGTTTGCATAACTATTGGCACATGGGGTCCCCATGGCCACACCTTCCCGTTGAATGAATAGTTCACCATTAAAAGTGAATAAATTATTTTCCAGGACTAACTCTAAAAAATGAGTAATTAGATCTACTTGTACTAATGGCATCTCACTGTGTGCTGAGATATATTCATGTATATACTGTATACCCATTTCATTGGATATAACAGTAAAAAGCGATTGTACATCAAGTGTAACTAGTACTATTTCCTGTATATTTACGTCATCTTTCAAACTTTCATAAAGGTCTATTAAAAATGTTTACAGTCTCTGAGAACATATTTATTTCCATTAATGATTGATCTAATATGTTTTTCTATATAGACCGAAAGATGTTCAGTAAGCCAGCCTCCACCTGCTACTATCGGTCTCATTGGTGGATCTGTGGGGTTCTTGTGAACTTTGGGAATTCCTTGTATTATAGGTATTAATGGATTCTTAACTACAAGAAAATCTAATATTTCCTTGGTGATAATACCCCCTCTATAAATGTCAAACAAGGTGTTGGTGACATATTGAATAATCTTATGTACTTCTTCTGACGTGATTTTTCTATAAAACTTACTGTCACCTAGTAGTTTTTCCATTGACTCAGTAAAGTATGATGTATCCATAATTACTATAAGTCCACCTTTATCTGCGGACTTTATTGTTATGGAGTCATTATCCTGTAACTTTTTTAATGCTATGTTCTCCCTATAACTCAAATTGTACTGTTTCTTCCTGTTTGAATTTACTTTATTTTCATTCTCATAATACTTAAATAATTCTTCCTCTGTTATTTTCATATAAGCATCTATTAATGGATGATTTAGTGGAACGAAATTACTTAGATTCTTAAATTTATAAGTTGACTCTGTTGGAACTGCTTCATTAGTTGTATCAGAATTTTCAAACAAAAACTTGAGCATAATGTTCCTACAAAAAATTTTCAAATCCATTATGGTATCTGTCATTTTACTCTTACAAGTAGAAATAAAATTCTGAGGAAATGAATAATTTGAGAGACAGATTATTAGCTAGAGGATACAAAGAGGAAGAGATTTCAAGTAGTTAATATGACATCCCCGTATTACTAGAGAATATAGCAGCACCATATTTTGGCCTAACTTCAGAAAATACTTTTAACAGAAATTCAGGTAAACCTGCAACCCAAAAGATTCCTATGTACTACACTTCTGATAATAGGCAGTTAATTGAAATATTTAGTAAAAACTGGCCTATACTACAAGTAGATACAAAAATCAAAAACATAATCGGAGATCAGCCGTGCTTTCTTTATAAAAATAGTAAAAATTTGAAGAGACTGTTATGCTATCAGCATAACAGAACAGAATATAACAAAGGCAATTCCCCTAACCCATGTGGAAGTTGCAATTTTTGCATGTATATTGATACATTTAAAAAAATTTTGCACCCTGATCTTCAGAAAGAATTTATCATAAGTGCATATGCTACATGCAAAACTTTGAATTTGGTGTATTTAGCGGTATGCCAGAACTGCTACTCTTTTTATGTTGGTAAAACCAACAGATTCTTTAGAGACAGAATAAGGGAACATGTTTATCATATTATAAAGGGTTCTGAGCACAATGCACTAGCAAAGCATGTCTCACGAAATGGAGATACACACAATTTTACATTTAGAGCATTGGAGGTGATTCCCACTAGTATACGTGAAGGTGGCATTAGGAATCACATGGAATATAAAGAGAACAACTGGATAATTATACTTAGAGCAGACAGAGGTAGTAGGTTGAATGAAAGGGCCACAATCAAACCCTTACTGAATAAACATAGGAACATCAAATGAAAATCTATCAAGGCAGAATTTACTATGTATTTTCACTTTTGCATAAATATAGGATAGTTGTAAACATGAAATGATATACATAAAACGTTATTAATAGGCAGGTTTTTAAAGCATTTCAATATATGTTTTTTATATAAGTTTTTTATATATATGTTTTTATAAATGTATATGGAAATAGTATTTATGTATTAGCTTTCATAAGTGTGTTTCATAAGTACGTTTGATTTAGAAAGTATCACAGTGCATGTACTTATTTTTAAATATTGTAGCAAGTAGGAAATTAAGTTATCAAAAGAAAGATGATTACTTGTAATATCACTTTAAGTAGAATGAATCAAGTCATGCCAGTGATTGGTTGTAGACTATTTGAATTCCTATATATAAGGAAATTTTATTATAGAAAATTTGTTTATGATCTGAAGAAGATATTTAGTGAAAGCGTTCATCATTTGTAATAAAATAATAATTTTATTGGCCTTGACATATCGTGACTTTGCCTGGTTGCTTCATTTAAGTTTTTCAGTCTGAGACATACATTATTTTCTCACAATGTTTTATAAGGTTATCTATTCATTACATGCTTATTATTTTGATTATTGTCTGGATTTTGTCATTTTTAGTAAGGTATATTTAAAAAAGGTTAATGCTAAATGAGTGAAAAAAATCAATTGCTAGTGCCCTTCCTGAAATCCCCACATCTAATGATGCCAGAGACATCTGATTCTTACTGACCAAAAGAATAATACTGAAAAATCTAATCTTGGAGTGCATTAAAAATGCAACTTCCTTTCTTCCTTTCAACACACATTCTGCTCTGAACATAGCATCATGGCCACATACTAAAAGGTCACAGCCTATATAACATCTTCATAGACCTCCAGAAAACATTTGACCTATAGATCACTTGTTGCTCATTAATACCCTTTTAAGAGTAGGAATAAATAATGACAGCCTCCCTTGGTTCAGCAGGTATCTCTCAAACAGACACTTCAAAGTGCAAATATTGAGTAGTTCTGTATTTTTCACCTCACTTGTCAAAGAAGTGCCTCAGGGACCAAATTTCTTACCTTTTCTTTCATCACTAATTATTAACAACCTCTCATCTCATCTCCCCTAAATGGCAATAATTCTATATGCCAAAGATATGGTTATCTTCAGATCTTACCCCTTCCACATCACTGTCAAAAATCAATTTGAGGGGCGGAGCCTAGATGGCCAACTGAGAGCAGTGAATTTTGAGAGCTCCATAAACTAGTATAATAATATAGGAAAATTTTACAGTTTTCAAGTTTAAAACATCAGAAATCTATAGATAACTACTAAACTACATAAATATCAATTTTGGTGGAGATATACTTTATTTTTTATTTTTATTTATTTAACATTTGTTGACCGGGAAAGTCTGACTAGGTTCCACAGATCCTGTTTTCAGCGGAGGCCCGGGGAGAAATGCTCCAGAAGCATGTCTTTAGAATATACAAAATATACAAAAAATTTCCTGTCAAGTAAGTTGGAAATATATTGAGTCACTGAATATGAACAACTCAGGGAATTCTCATTCAGATGCTGCTTTGAAAAAAGAACTGCAATTGATGGCATCTATCTTACAGGAACTATCTTTGAAGATGGATGGCTTTAAAAATGACTTAGAAAAACCTCAAATTAAATTCTCAAAAATAGACTGATACTCTTAAGGAACTATTACAGCAACATCACACAAAAATAACAAATAGAGAGACTTCTCTAAATGACATTGAAGGGAGACTGAAACAGGAAGAATTCCAAAAAGAATTTCTGCTTAAATAGAATACATGGCTACTTAACAAATAGATGACTTAGAAAACAGGGAAAGGAGAAACAACATAAGGATCTTTGGTCTGCCTGAAAACACTGAAGGAGAAGAGATTATTTCATTCTTAACAACTTGGATTCCTGAATTTTTATACTTGAAAGAGGAACTTTCATTTTCAATCGAAAGGGTGCATAGAGCACTGAGGAAACCTTCTTCTAACTCAAGAAATACTCCACCTAGATCCATAGTTATAAAATTTCTTTTATTTCTGGACAAGGAACTAATATTAAAATCTGCTTGGGGAAAATCACTCTTAAAATACAATCAAATCCTGATAACGTTTGAGAATGATTATTCTTCCAGAATACTAGAACAAAGGAAAAACTTCTGGCCAATAACAAAACTGTTGAAACAAAACAACATTAAAGCATAGCTGGCCTTTTCATTCAAGATAAAATACTTTTGCCAATGAGATGAGAACCTTTAATGACTTAAAATAAGCTACTATATTCATCAAAAACAACAACATAGTGTCTATCCCAGAAGAAATGTAATGGATGGCCCCTACAACTCTTAAAAGAATAAAAGAAACAAATCATTGGACTGATGCTAGAAAGAAGAAACAAAAAACTGATTCCAAGATAGCTGTTCCCAAAAAATGAATCTTACGACTACATCTCTCAAAGTATCAAATGATATGGTATATCACTTGTCATCTGTTTTTATTTTTAAAAAAGGAGAGTTTCTTAAACAACTGAGAAACAGTAATGATTTATTTAGAATGTTGAAAGACTCGAATAATTCTTCACAAACAAAGGTAGGTCAAGATGGGTTACTATTTACATTATATATAAGCCAATCAAAGCAACATATAATGCAAACATAGAAGTTTCTCTTCCCCTACTTGAACTCAATAAATACTTATCTTGTTCACTTTTGATTAATGTTACTTAGAATAATTTAAGTAATTAATTAATTAACTAATTCAACAAGGTACCATTCATCAGAGTTCAGACACAAATGTAACAAATTAACATCATATATAATAGCAGTAACAGTAGAGTGTTTTGAAAAAAAAATGCTGTCATGGAGACTAATGCCTTCTTCAGTTAAAGTATGATTTAGAAATGTCATGTATATCCTGGTTAAATAATAGTAGCAAGCTCTTAGTACAAATGTCATCATTATTCTGTCTAAATATAGTTAATATCAATTATGGCAGATATCACAGCTATGAGTGCTGTTTGATCAATCCTGATATGGTGTGCGTGGATGCAGCTGTCTGGCAGCTAGTACAAATGTCATTATTATGCTGTCTAACCATAGTTAATATCAATTATGGCAGGTATTAAAGCTTCGAGTGCTGTTTGATCAATACTGATAGGGTGTGTGTGGATGCAGCCATGTCTGGCAGCTAGTACAAATGTCATTATTATTCTGTCTAAACATAGTTCATATCAATTATGGCAGGTATCATAGCTTTGAGTGCTGTTTAAGCCTGACATGGTGTGGATGTAGCTGTGTCTGGCAGCTCTTGTATGTTGCCATTTTCATCACCAGAAAGCTGTGGGTTGCAACTTGTGATCGAGGTTTACTGATGCTTGTGTATTAGGAAGAGACATTTGGTGTTTTAGCCTGGATCCAGGGGAAGGGGGTGGATAAAACTGTGATTTGGGATATTTTGGCAGAGAATAGTTTATTTATACATCTGCTGAGTGAGAGGTGGGAAGGCTGGAAGAACTCTTGTTGTGGTGGCTTGTTGGGAGTTTTTTTTTTTATCTGTTTGCTCTCTGTTCTTTTCCTGAGTGCTGCCTCACTGAAAGGGAGGGAATTTAGGCTTGAAGTTGCAGTGAAGTGAAGCTTTACTACAGGTGCATCGCAAGTCACAAGACACAATAACAGAAACAGATGCTCCCAGGTTGCTATGGTAAAGGAAACAGAGTGACAATGATGCTTAATGGCTCTGAGGAGCCTCCAAGATGATTCTTGGCAATGAAGTTTTTGGTTTAAAAAATATATACATAATAAAAGGGCTGTTTTAAACTACATGTACACATATTGATGGTCTCCCAACACTTCATTTAGCTCATTAAGTTGATTCTTCATAAAAATAAATAATAAGTGCAATTTTATATTTAAACTGTATTTGGTCCAAACACATTAAGGACTTACATAAGAGTGGAAGTCTGAGTTATTGTGGAAGACTAACAGCACTTGATGTTGTGCAGTACCCTTTGCAGTGGTCTGGGAGGTGAGCTTGCTTGGACGTGTTGGGCATATGGGGATAGCTGATTCTAGGAGTGTTTGGAGTTGCCGGGAAGTGCTAGAGGGTCATCAGATTTCTTTCTCTGGGAATGGAAGGTGTGTTGAGTGGTTCATTGGCAGAGTGGCCACTGCATGGAACAAGCTGGTAAAATGGAACAGGGCAAATATTGGTTTGGATATCTTAAGAACAGCCTGGAAACACACCACATGAACTAATGAATGGTATTTTGGCAAAACCGGATGGACATTGTTACCCCTGCTTGAAGTACTGATATGTGTGTATTTAAGGATGGAAATATATTTATAACAAATAAGAAACTAGAAAAATCTCATAATTGAACGTCTATAGACTGTATAAACATGCTTGGAGAGAGCTAATAATAAGAATAAGCATTACAGCATGCGGTCTCTCAAATAACTAAGCAAAAGCCAAACACACACACACACACACACACACACACACACACACACACACACACACACACACACACACACACAATAGTTATGTATTGTATGATTTTAGTTAATCTAGACATAAAATATATAATCATCATATAAGATGAAGCAGTCTACTGAATTTAGATATTAAAGATAGGATTTAACAACATGGGCTTGTGTATAATAACACTACTGTCCTAACTTGTCATAAATGACATACACTACATTGAACATCAAGGGGAAGCATGATGATTTTCTCATATAAGTAATGTGCATAACAAGTCATATCATTGCTTTAACTTGAATTTTACCTATAATTTCACTCATTTTATAATAAGAAATGACAGATATGAAAATCCTTATGTGTAGGAAATGGGGGAAGAGAGATGTACTGATAATTAAAATGCACTAACTTTCATCAATGTTCACATAAAACAAACTTGATGCTTTAAGTAAGTTAGCAACAAACAAAGTGATTACTTAAATGCTGGCAAACAAAGAAATATAACTTCTCATATATCCAGTAAAATACATTGTATTATAAACATTAGGTATAAATATTATTACCATCTATTCATATTAAGTAATCCGTTTTGAAAGACTTCATCAATAAGGGTGAATATGTTAAATAACTGTGTGCTATAATCTTTTACTGAGGTTTTATACATGATACATCCTACTTTACTATATATACTATGATTTAATTGCTTGTCATCTATCTTTCATGTAAATAATTGCTTATACAATAAGTAGACATTTATACTGTATTAGAATTCGATCTAATCTACAATAGTACTATATCTGTTCAAAATAATATAAATATTGCTTATTCCTATTACAAATATTCTCCATATGATAATTCAATTTATGGAGCTCAGATGTTCTGGATTGTCAAGGTATGAGTTATAATCTGATGAACTTAGGTTTAACCATCAGATTAGGAATGATTTTCATTCCATAGCTAGTGTGGATCTTAGTTTTGTTAACATTTATTAATTTAAATTTCTTATTTCAAAAAACATTGTTAGTATATCTGACCAAAACATTACTTTACAGGTAAACATTCAAAGTATAAAACTGATAGTTTCCTTTAAAAGCTCAAACATATACTTTATAGTTATCAGAGGAAAATTTTTAATAGTCACAATAAAACAAGAAATACATAGTCTAAATAAGCTAAGATGGATTTAACTTTATTATCTTTAAATACCAATGGCTTAAACAATCCTAGCAAGGGATCAAATCTACTGAAATATTTAAAACTGAACAAAGCACAAATAAATTTCAAAACAAATGGCAATTACAAATGGAATCCTAAGGAATATATGATATTGGTGTAATCCACTTATAAGACAAAGACAAAAGGGGTAACAATTTTATGGAAAACAAGTGTGATTAACCCAGAAATCATTTAGAAGTATAAAGATAAAGAAAACCTTATGACATTAGTAATAGTTAAATATAATAACAAAATATGGACCCTAGCCAATCTATATTGGTTCCCAGGCATTGGAACAGGAACTGTTTCCAATAATTATAAAGGCAACTTAATATTAGGAGGAGATTTTAACTGTATATTTGATATTTCTGAAACTAGAAATAAAAGACCGCTGTGCACATATGCTGTATCAAAAGTTTTAAATGAGTGGGTAGAAGCAGAAGCATTTCATCTTGTCGATACTTTCAAATTTAAAGAAGATAAATCTTTGTTGTTTTCCCATCAAGATCATAGATTTGGTACCCAAACTAGAACAGATAAAATATTTGCTGCCCATGACTTACACTCTAAAATCATTAATTTCTCAATCACTCAGTGCCCCTTTTCAGACCACAATTTATTGATACTAAAACTTCAAAATGGGTACAAAACATTAATCTTTAATGCCAGAATTCCAGCATATATAACTAAAATTAAAGAGTTCAAACCCTGGTTATTATCTGAATTATAGTTCTTCTTAGATATTAATTACACCACAGAGATAGATAAAATAATGATATGGGACTCATTAAAAGCTTACATATATGGTAAAACCCTAACTTGGTATAAAAAATATCAGAGAATGGGATTCTAAGTTATTAGATCTACAATCCAAACTTTTGTCAGTAAAAGCTGAAAAAAATCTAAATCATTTGGAGATGAAAAAGAAAGTAGAAGTATTAAACAACAAATACAATGAAATTCTAACACATAAAAATAGTTAAGTTTTAGAAAAACTAAACATTAATACCTTGGCCACTTCTCCACAAGGATCAAAATACAATCAAAAGCTAATAACATTAAAAGTATCTTCCATGAAAAGAAATGGAAAATTGTCTCAGATATAGGTGACATTATTGATGCCTATAGAAATCACTATATGGAACATTTCCAAAAAGTAAATATACATATTGATCAATTAAATCCAGATGAAAAATGTTCTAATATAATAAAATGCCAGAAAAATTAAAACTAGATCTGCCAGCACCCATATCCTACAAAGAAATTACAGATACAATAAAAGAGGGTAAAAATAATAAAGCTCCAGGTATAAATGGCATAATTATGGAAATATATAAACTTTTTCCTTCAAAGATACTATCCCTCTTCCATAAAACGCTATTAGAAATTCAGTCATAAGCTTTAATACCACCCTGTTGGAGATATTCCTTAATCACATCAATCCTAAAGGAAAACAAATCCCCAAACCTCTGTATGTCATATAGACCTATAGCACAAATCCAAAAACAGCCAGCACCACATGGAGAATCCAAAGACTTTATTATGTCTTAATACACACCCGTTTTGGCCAAAAGGCCTTTATCTTTTGGCCTTTGCACTTGCTGTCCTTGCAAAGTCATTTGGATGTTGTGCTCATATAGACCTATATTAATTATTAAAAATAATTTATGACAATATTAACTAACAGAATGAAAATACCACTATCCAAAACAATAAATAATGATTAAACTGGATTTATATATCATAGACACACACATGACAATATTAAAAGGATAATGTCTCTCATAGATTATGTTAATAAAGAAATAAAGAAACACTCATAATGAGCTTAGATATAGAGAAAGCATTTGAGTCCCTAAATTGGGATTATTAATTCAAAATCCTAATGCTATTTGAATTTCCTGCATCTTTTGTTCATCTCCTGAAGAATATATATATATATATATATATATATATATATATATATATATATATATATATACAAATAATTTAGTGTATGTCAAGTTAGGTCCTTTTACCTCTGAATCTATAGATATAACAAAAGGCACTAAACAAGGATGTCCCATGACACTGATTCTATTTGCTCTGGCTATTGAAATATTGGCAGATTCAACTCGTAACAATATAAAAATCATAGGAATAGATGTTTATGAACAATACAATTCTAAAGTAATGCTATTTGCTGATGACATATTACTAACATTATCTAATACAAAAGAAACATTAGAAGAATTAGATATATTAATTGACAAATTAATATATCTAATATTAATTGACAAATTTCACATGACTTCAGGACTCCATGTCAATAAATCAAAATAAAAATTTTTATTTTTAAATAAGAAAAAAAGAACTGCAGACTAAGGGGGGCCACATTATAGGGAAACAAGAATCTACCTTAAAATATCTAGGAATTGAGTTGTGCAAGGGTAATAATGAATTAGTCTCATAAAACTACAATCATATCATCAATACAATTAAAATCTCTCTAGAAAAATGGAATAAAATAATATTAACATTTGAAGATAGACTACAGTTAATAAAAATGGTTTTACTGCCCAAAATCCTATATATAGCCTTGGTGGGTTTCTATTACCTAATCAAACTTCCAGAAGGTCGAACACCAGAAGTTCGAACCTGGAAGTTCGAAAGATGAAAATGTCAAAGCCGCAGAAGTCCAATTTCTTTCCCAGGGAAAGAATTTGGTTGGACGTTTCTGCGGCTTTGACATTTTCTCCACTGTGGTGCAAAAGTACGGAACGGGTTATGGTAAATGTGCGATTCTGACAGACGTTGGGGTTAGTGTGTGGGTAAGGTAAGTGTGCGATAGTGACAGACTTTAGGATTAGGGTGAAGGTAAGCTAAGTGTGTGATAGTGACGGACTTTAGGGTTAAGTTGCAGGTAAAATAAGTGTGCGATAGTGATGGACTTTAGGGTTAGGGTGCAGGTAAGGTAAGTGTGCGATAGTGACGGACCTTAGGGTTAGGGTTTGGGTTAAGGTTAGTGCATAGTTAATTGTGCATGTAAGGTTTAATGTAGGTTTATAAGGTTTTTGGTGTGCTTGTGTTGTGTGTGTTTTTTGGAGCAGCAATTTTTTTCCCTGGGAAAAAATATTCGCTGTTCTGATGTTTCAATGTTATTACATTTCGATCTTCCAAGTTCGAACATCTGGTGTTCGACCTTCTGAAAGTTTGATAATGTAATAGGAACCCAGCCTTGGCAATACAACTGTTACCAGAAAGGAATATACTTAAATAAATAAATTCATGTCTAATAAAACTTTTATGGTTTCCCAAAAGAAACAGAAAGCTGTAATATATCATATCAGACCATGGAAACAGGGAAGATTAAACTTTCCTGATATAGAAACATATATAAAAGCATCAATATCTAAAGCAGTCTCAGATTGGATAAGTCCAAATTACTCTGAAAATTGGAAAGAATTACTAACTGTAATATCAATAAATTAATTTGATTTACAAAAAAATTTCAAATAACAAATAAAAACAATTTGCCATGGCAACTTTAGACCCATTGCCATTCTTTCTCCCATCTCAAAAATCGTGGAAAATTGTATCCACAACCAACTCCAAAACTTCTTCTAAAGCAATAACCTACTATCACCAACCCAGCATGGATTTAGGCCTGGGCATAGTACCACTACAGCTCTCATATCTTTCTGTGACTCTGTCAACTGGGCTAGGGACACCAGGAAACTTGTGTCCTCACTACTTCTTGACCTTTCCAAAGCCTTTGATACTATTTCCCATTCTCTTCTTCTTAAAAAACTGTCCAACTTAGGAACCTCTCTTTCCACCCTACTCTGGTTCACTAACTACTTCACAGACAGGTAACAAGCCACTAAATCTCTATACTCTTTCTCTCCTTTCCTCAACACACCAGTGGAGTACCCCAAGGATCCATCTTAGGGCCTCTGCTCTTCAACATTTTTATCAATGACTTTCACTCTACTCTAACCCATGGTACAGTCATTCAATATGCAGATGACTCCACTATCATCTGCACTGCTAGTTCTTCACCTGAACTCCTGAAACTTACTCAGTCAGCTCTTAGCTCCACCAAAATATGGATGGCTAACAACCACCTTGCCTTAAACCCTAAGAAAACCAAACTAATACTATTTACCTCTATGAAGTCCACTACCATTAACAAAGACTCTTTTACTGTTCTCTCCCAAGATAACATTGCCATCAAAGTAGTCAAACATACTAAACTCCTAGGGGTCAGTATAGATGAACACTTAACCTTCGACTTGCACATACATAGCAATATTAAAAAAACACACCAGAAACTAGGTATGCTATACCTTCACAAACCTTTCCTAAATTACTCCTCAAAACTATCCATAGCCTCTACCTTCTTGCTCCCATCACTTTTCTATGGGGCTCCTCTCTTCACCAACATACAGGCCAGTCTTGTTTGTCACAAATAGACAGCACTCCTCTCACCACTGCTCCTCTCCACGACTACTAAACTGGCTGGAACTACCTCATCATCTTACATACATACAACTAACAACTACCCATAAACTAATATTCAAGCCATCTATCTGCCCTTCCCTTTCTTCTCTATTCACCTTATACCACCCTAGCAGACCACTCCGCTCTGAAAATCAAATGCTTTTACAAGTAGAAAAACCTAACTTTTCAGCTGGTCAAATGCTCCACTCCATTTCAACTGCTAGACTATGGAACTGCCTCCCTCCCCACCTCAGATCCACTAGTAATGCCTCCCTTTTCATTAAATCTTTGAGACATCATCTCTCCTCCAAATGGCTTTGCTCTTGTGCCAGCTCCATACAACTCATAACCTGAACTCATCTGTCTCCTGCCATTCCATTCCTTCAGTAGAAAGGTAGTGTTTGACTGTGCTAAAACAAAATACCATGATACTTGTAGTATCCTACTCTGTTACTGCTTACTATTCAAATGTGTGCATTGTTTTTTTTAATTATTCTTAATGTTTTCTATTCTATGTATGTATTATTCATTGTGGAGGTTTCTTCCCGGGCCTCCACTGAAAAAGCGTACCTTTGACCCAGTAGACCTTCCCAGTAAACAAATGCAAATAAATAAATAAATATTATGTATTAGTATGCAGTATAACATAACTAAACCCACTAAAAGTCATATGATTAATTATTACATTGATTCATTTAGGAAAACTATTAATGCAACTATAGATTTAAAATCTGGCTTGATCTTTTAACACCATTTATAGTCACAAAGAACTTTCCACATAAAATATATAGAGAGATTATTAATTCTGGGGAACAGAAAGGATTTGTTTGTTGGCTCCAATGTATCAAAGAACTAAAAGTTTTAGATATGCAAGTAATAAAAACAACATACAAAATTTGCACAACAAGACTGGCTAACTTTACAGAGTATTCTGTCATATTCACAAAATTTAAGTAGAATAATTAACAATTCTTCATTTAAAGAAATACCTAAATTTATAAAATACATATATGAAATCATATATAATGACTTTGACATGGGAAACAGTATTTCAAAATTTTACAATATATTGATAAACTATAAAACAACACCTCATATTGGAAATATATAACAAAAGGACACTCAATACAGTTAATTGAAGATATTAAAACAAATATCTTATTATCAATAAAATATACATCCTTTACACAATACTGGAAAGTGTTTAATTGGAAATGCTTGAACAGAGCATTCTTAATCCCAGACTGAATCAGTAAAATTAGTTCTTCCATAAAAGGAATATGTTGGAGATGTGAGCAAGTACACAATGCAGATTGGAACCACATTTTCTTTGATTGTGTTAAAATGAAGCCATTTTGGAATGGCATTAATAACTTTCTACAAGCTTTATTTAATGAGTCATTTTATTTAACTAAAGCTCTTGTATTATTAAATGTGAATGAAGGTCCTCATTTGAATAGGTCAAACATGTATCTAGTATGGACTATACTTGCAATTTCAAGGAAGTGTATAACTAGAAGATGGAATACAAACACAATACCAACTTTGGAAGAATTCTACAGCCTACTGAAGACCACAGCATTATTGGAAGTTAAAATTAAAGAACTAAGAATTTATCCAAAGCCATTTATCAACAACCCTTAGGGAAAAGTCTTATCATTGATTGACACTATACAGTAATTGATCAGACATTCTGATAATGGAATGGACATACTTATAAAGCAACAATTGGCTAAGTTTCTGGTGTCATTCTAAGGGGATCCAGTATTTGTCTGCCTGGGATGACATGATCAACAGACCACGATGCTTTGCCAGAGATGGCCTGCACCTGTCGCCCTTGGGATTCCAGATACTGGCTAAGGCTCTTGCCACCCCTATAGTGCCTTTTTTAGGCAAGGTTCAAATGGCAAATTCACCACCATAACAGGTACAAGCAAGAAAAATCTGAGGGTAATGCTACTCAATGCTAGAAGTCTAAACCTCAAAGTGCACTCACTAGAGGCACTCCTTAAAATGGAGAACATCGACATCTGTGCAGTGACAGAGACGTGGGTCAAAGCTCCAGAGAGCACCCCTGTGTTAACAGGCTATAATTCATACCACACCTTTCGTCCACCTAACCCGGAACGAAGCACTAAAGCTGGAAGCGTGTCCATATTCATTAAGGATATCCATACCTCCAGACTAGTTGCACAGCATAATGCATCTGAGATTATTCAAGTGCAACTAACTCTGGGCAAGACCGTAATCCAAATTGTAGCTTGCTACAGACCCCCCACCATGCCCCAGGATTCCCACTCCTCATTTCTTGATACACTGTTAAGTATTAGGGTACAACCCAACACCCTAATAATGGGCAATTTCAACTACCCCACTATTAACTGGGAAAACTACTCATGTACCAACTCTTTTGCTCAGCATTTTCTTGAATTCATAAATTCCAATACCTTGGATCAATTTATTCACACCCCCACCACGGGCAGCAATATCCTAGACCTGGTCATTACCAACATGGGCAACCGGTGTTCCACACCAGAGGTCAATTCCTTGTTGGTCAGATCCGACCACAAGCTAATCACCCTAGACATCCACATCCTGCCCCCACCCCCAATTAGGGAAACCACCATAAAAACCTTCTCCAAAGCCAGCTTCACACTTCTTAAGGCAGAAGTGGCAAACTTCATGACACCCATGCAGACGGACAATAGAGGTATGACTGCTGAATCTTACACAAATGCACTTTATAAGCACTTACACGAGTGCATGGATCATGCTATCTCTAATAGAACCAAGATGCTATCCTCCAAATAAAGGAAGTCAATCGGTGGTCCTTGCTATAAACAAACTCTACAACAGAAGAAAGAAACTGTTGCAAAAAAGAGTAAAATCCCATGACTGGAGGAACTCCCTGGTCAACCTCAGTAAGAAGCTGAGATCCCTCATAAAATCCTCCACAGCTAGTTATGAAAACAAAATTGCCACTGACTCTAAAGACAACCACAAAGCATTCTATAGCTATGTCAAGAATCTCAATGGCAACACTCAGATCTGCTCCGAGTTACAGCACAATGGCACTAAATATACAGAACCAACTGATATTGCCAACATCCTGCCAGATAGGTTCAGTGCTAACTTTACCTCCCTCTCATCCCCTAGAGGGCCCATCTCTATACTGGAAGAATGCAAAGTTCCTGTAATCACGGCTGCACAGGTAAAAAACACACTCTCCAAAGCCAAGAACACAACATCCATGGGACCAGACAATATCTCAGGCTGCATTCTACATGAACTACAGAATGAACTGGCACCCTACCTAAGTACCATGTTCAATCATAGCCTCACCTCAGGCTTTGTGCCAACTGAATGGCACACCACGACAGTTATCCTACTCCACAAAGGGGGAGCCATGATGGACCCCAGGAACTACCACCCTATTAGCCTGACAAGCCTGGTCTGCAAGGCCATTGAACGTATCATCATGGAACTCATAAACAAAGACATTGGTAATCTCCAAACTCTGGACATTACCCAGTTCGGGTTTGTAAAAGGCAGATCATGTCTCCTAAACCTGATTGACTTCTTTGAAGCAGTCACCAAAGCCATAGATGAGGGTAAGGTGGTTCACACAGCTTATGTAGATCTTGCCAAGACTTTTGACACCATCCCCCACTCTGGAATTATAGATAAGCTCACTAAACTAGGTATAAATCCCTATGTCTCAAGATGGGCTGCCAACTGGCTCACGGACGGAACCCACACTGTGAAAGTAGCAGATGCCAAATCCGACTTCAGACCAGTGACAAGTGGAGTACCACAGGGTTCAGTCCTGGGTCCCCTCCTGTTTAGTACTAACTTCTTTGAAATACAGGCTAACACAGAAGGTCTTTGGCTAACAAACTTTGCATATGACTGCAAACTAGGAGCCATAATCGAAACTCCTAACGCTGTGGACATATTACAAAAGGGCCTCACTGAGACAGATGCCTGGTGTCAATGCCATGGCCTGAAGCTCAATGCCATCCCCTTTGATAAAAACTCTGTACCCATGAACTACCACATAAGTGGTAGTCTACTTAATGCCGAAAGTGTGATAAGAAACCTTGGGACACAGGTGGACAGTAGTCTCTCCTTTGATAATCACATCACCACAGTGGTCAGGAAATCCTTCTGTGTGGCTCACCTCATCACAAAATGTTTCTCATCCAGAAAAAAAGAGGTCATTGTTCCCCTCTACTCATCACTCATTAATCCCATTATAGAGTACAATGCCCCTTTTGGTATGTACCTCACAAGACATCTACAACAACTGGAAAGGCCACAGAAATACCTCACAAAGAGGATTACTAGCATCAAACAGATGCCCTACGCAGACCGTCTCAAAAAACTCCAGCTTTACTCCATCGCATATCGCCTACTCAGAGGTGATCACTGCCTAACATACAAAGCTATGTGAAACCCAGAGCTGTTGGACATGCTCCACTTAAAGAAATCCCAATCCTTCTGAGCTACATGCTCTAGGGACCTAAACCTTGTCACCACAATAAACAGAACATGCTAGAGGGATAGATTCCTGTCCCAGAGACTTCCCATACTCTGGAAGAGACTACCTATCTATGTTAAACAGAGCTCCTCATCAGCACTCTTCAAGAAAAATTTTGATGATTGGATGGGAAATAGGAAATTCACTCCAGGGATCACTTCTGTGGCTCTGCTTGACAGGGGCACAGGAAAATCCTTTTCTTGGGTGGCGAAAGCCAGGATACCTTTTTGGCTAGGCTTATATAGGCCCTAGGGCTAATAGCCTAGTACCTACCTATGAACCTATGAACTGCATACATTAAGATCTGTTATAGAGTCAGGTTAATGTAAATAGTGTACATAGCTATTTAAGATGTTATGTATAAATACTATGGAATTCATTCAAATGTATTTCAAAAATAAAAAAATGTTTTGAGAAAAAAAGAAAAATCTATTTGACTAAAAATCAATTTGAGAAGGTCTTAAAACCATTATCAGACTAGCTTACAGCTAAAACAATCAAATCCATGCTGTTCCGAAAAGACAAATAATTGCCACAATCTTTCAAAACTGGGCCTTACTATGCAACTGCAATGAGCCTACAGAAATCATTCCACATTTCAAATAACTAGGGCTTTGATTAGATCAGTCCCTTAATTTTAAATTCCATATTAATACTACTGATGCATACAAAATTAACAGTGTCCAGTTTCTGGACTAAGAAGTTATTCTATTTTCTGTCTGCAGAAGGCAGAGCAGCCATTGTTACAGGCATCCTACTTGCCTACATAGAATATTATCTTCTGATTAATGCCAAAGCAACCAAAAATAAATAGAACTACTGTTCAGACCAAGTACAATTAAGTTTACAGATTTATCACCATGGCTGCACAAAATGACTGCCAGTGCTTTATCTCAGCTAAGGCAAAATGATTTCCTATAAACAAAAGATGCACCTACTCCCAGCATCACAAGCCTTCAAACTGATATACAATGAGACCTTTTACATTTGTGTTAGCCAGCTCTCAAAGTTATCTTCCCTAAACAAAATTAGCTCCCAAACATTTCTTTTGTCCTGTCAACCCCACTATACAAGCTCCATACTACAGACCACAGCATTTTAGTTCTGGCCATACGTGCTTGTGAATCTCTTCTGGTAAACTTGAGGGACATCACCTTCTTCATCAGCTTTATGAGATAACTCAAGACATTTTAATTTACAAAAGAACTGTGCAAATGTTTCACCCAATGAATCACTTAAATTCAGAACCCCACCACTGTAACACCTTTTCTCTTCCTGTTCCTTTCTATCTCATTGAACCTTCAGACAACTTCTCCAGAAGGAAAATAACTCCATTCCTCAAGAAATATATTTCCTTCCACAAAAATAATACTGTCCCCTCATACTTGATTTTGCCCACTTGCATTCATATCCTTCTTTCAGTCCCCACTTACCATTAGTTTTACAATCCATGTTCAGTATGACCTACCTTTCCTATCTACTATTTCAACCTACCAACAACTATCCTCTATATATCCTGTTTATCTACCTTAATTTCTTCTTGACCCTAGAGCCTGCTATCATTGGTCAGGTAATGCAAACATTCTTTATTCCCCAGGGATTTCTCTTACCCATATTTAGTGCTGGTAAGAAGATCAAAGCACTCATTGCTCCATCATTCTGCTACCAGGGAGTATTTTTTTCTGTTGTTGTTGAATTCCCCACCCCTTGCACACATCACTGACTATCACGATGGGACATGTAATGGGCATTGTCATTGCTTGGCTCCTCATTTCCACAAGGGGCTTGACATTTGCAGAAAGCCCTACCCTTGCCCAGGCAACACTAAGCATGGTTGTCTCCCTAGCCTGTACCTAAGAGAACAATGTGTCAGTGTGTCCTGATATGCACACTTCCACCTCCGGCCAAGATAAGCATGCCTATCCTCCTAGCCTGCACCAAAAAATAAACTCTGGTCATCTAGGACATGGTCAGGGCTTTTGACCTCTATGTCTAGCAAAGACAGATGCACCTGAATTTGTCTCTATATATTTTTACTAACTATAAAGGGCATAATGTTAACACTAACAATCATTTATAGACACTGAATTGCGCTAATAAAATATCTAAACTTTTTTAATCTTTACCTTCTTTTATATATGCACTTCTTACACTTACTTCTGCCACTTTATATTGTATTTGCTCCTGGCCTGAGCATGAAAATGATACAAGTGGATCAGCATTCTACCCCAGCTAACAAATGGTAAATACATAAATACATACATACACACACAAGCATACAGTACATACATACATACATATATACATTACACAGACTTGATAAACAATGGGCATCATCTTTCAGTAGTTTTATATGTCATACAGTGTGTGTGTGTGTGTGTGTGTGTGTGTGTGTGTGTGTGTGTGTGTGTGTGTGTGTGTGTGTGTGTGTGTGTATAAAACTACAAAAACACAACAAAGTGCAAAATCTGTGTTGCTTACCTGAGTGTACCTTCATGAGGTTCTTTTTATTTACTATGCTTTGACAAATTGATATTACTAATTGCACTTCAGTGAAAAGGAAATCAAGAGAAATGGAAAGTACCAAGAGTTGTTGTGCCCATTTTACAGTTGAAGCAGTGAATGCAGAGCAGAAGAGGAACAATAAAGGGAAAGGCATGGTGTGTGGCTCTGTTTATTTTAAAGTATGTTACTGGGGTGAGTCCTGTGTTTTAATTTTTTGAGTCTTACAATTGCTTAGCTTAAAAAGATGGATGCTCTGATAATGATCAACTAAATATAAAAGCAGTTGTCAGTTTGAATTGCAAAACAACATGTGAAAATAACTCCTTTGATGAGGAGGGCTTTGTAATTTTCTTTTAACCGATGTCTGTCCATACAGTTGTTTGGTGCATTCTTATTTATACATTTAGTGGAGTTTATTTTTAGCTATTGTTTTTGGGTTTACCTATGAGCTGTCAACAATTTATTTTTTGGGTCAATGTTTACCAAAAAATAAGTTTCAAAAATGGTCACTCAATAAATAAATAAAATTACAAAAAATGTATATTTTTTTGCACGGCAGCAAGTACCCCTTCACCTTGCAACCCCCCCCAAAAAAAAAAAATATATATATATATATATATATATATATATAAACATGAGTTCATGTTATATGAACAAAACGCCACTTCACCAATACTCAGTTAAACGAGATCACATCACCGACACCATAAAAGCCTGAAATACCACTTCACCGATGATAGTTTCATAGAATCTGAAATCACTGATACAAATATCAATGAAACTCTGCTGTCATGCAGTAACTCTCAACTCTACATAATGCGTCCGTTAAGTAACTGACAGCATACCACTTCCTGTAGCGCACCATAGACGTAGCACATTATAACACATGAAATCAATCTGCAAACCATATATTAACATCTGTAAACAAAGTAGTTTAATGCATACACCAACACCTTTACTAAATATGAGCAGAGCAGTCATGTCACCGTCAGACAGCTGAATATACATTGCAGTAATATTACAGTTTCAGTAATTTAGGTACTGCTTTCACAAACTCCAAATGGCTGTAAGACTCCTTATTATCAAGTATAGTTGTAAACTGTGCATGTCTTTTCATCAACTTATGCCGTTTTGGGGATGAAGGCATACCAGTTGCCATCAGAAGCCTAAATTCGTCAACCCTGCCACCCAGCAAACACTTCAAATGTCTATGCCATGCCTCCACACTATTCTGTGTTCTAGGAAGGAATAGCGGATTTAATTCAGAAATATTCCAGAAAGACACTGGAAATAAAGATGGAAATTTTTGCCTCTGATGAAGTCAAACCGAGTTGGCTCTAGTGTCTGAAGTTTTCCTATGTCATTATTAATCATATCCATGAGGATCATTCTTTGCATGGATTTACATATCAGACTAGTATAATAGGTCAGTTGTTCCTAAGGTCTATCAGTGGACTGCCCTTGTGCAGAGGGCTGACTGTTGCAGTCCTCCATTCATATGACATAAAGCCTGTCTAGAGTCTACAGTTAAATAGTGACTCCAGAGGTCTGGACAGGTCATGCTTGAGGCTATTTAGGATGCATCCTTGGATATTATCAAGGCCTATAAATGAGGAGTTCTTAACCTTAGAGAGCACATTTAGCACTGGTTCCCCTAGTGACACTTGGAGGGTTTATTTTTGATGGTATTACTTGGGGGCAAATGGGGTGTGGGGGGGGGGGATAAAATTGGAGATGAATTTGTCAGCCAGCAGATTTGCTATATCTTCCAGCTCCATTTAAGTGGCTCCATTAACAATCAGTTCTGAGCACAGTTGTTTACCACCTTTGAGGTTTGGCCATAGCTAAAGAAAGCCTTGTGGTTGTCCATGACCTGGGAGTGTATCTTTATCATTGGCTTTGGTAGACTTAATTAGCCCTCTTTGTTGTTTGCTTAACCTGAAGAGAGTTTTTATCCTGATGGGCATTGCACTTCCTAATTTTAGCTATAACTGTTTTCCTTTTATTGTTAAATCTGATTATGTTTGGATTCCGCTAGGATGGCTTGTTTTTTTAGAGTTTTTTTCTGGGCTTGTTTCTGGTAGGCAGAGCTATCTCTATGCATTTATGAATGATTGCACAGGGTTTTTATGTAAAATTCTGCACAAGCAGCTGTGTTCTCCAGGTTTGGAGGGGATTGAAATTGTCTCAGGTTATCTCTTAAGAATAGATAGTTTCCCTTAGAGTAGTCCCTGACAGTTACAGGATTTACTGGGGTCACAGAATTTATTTTTATTTCAAAGGAATGTTCTCCCAAATTTGTGAGCATCAGCTCCATTATGTAGGATTCCCAGTTTTTAGAGGGGTAGTTAAATTCCCCATGAATATGGCATTGGGAAGAATGGTAAATGTCTCCAGTATGTCTATGTATGACCTATAGGTTTTATGAGTTATAGAGGGTGATCTATAGCATGCCAGGATATGATATGGGGCTCTACATATGGTAATCTGGACATGGAGAAGTTCAAGTATGTCATCTGTTTTGACCAATCTTGAGGTATGTTTGTTTATGAGGTAGATCAAGACATGTCCACCTTTAGCCTCTGCCTGTGCAGTGGCAGGTCTACATGTGCGGAAGATATGGTATCCCTACATTATCGGGGTACTCTCCCCAGCAGTAAACTATCACTCATTAACTGCACAGATGTCTGCATTCTCCAAGGTGAGGAGAGATTAGAGGGCATGGTGATTTTGCTAAGCTTGAAGGTTTGCCAGTTTGGTATTGCCTAAATATGCATTATGGGGGGGCAATGTTTTCACCATTAACTGAAAGCTTAGCAGGAACAGGTGGAGATCATCTTTGACAAAGCAATGTAATCTGCTGACCACATCCTCCCATCCTGACTAATCTTGTACCCCCTTTGAATGACCAGAAGCCAAGCCAACTATTAAAGTCAATAATATTCTGTTCATATCATGGCATCATCCTTGGAGAAGGTAGAATGCTGCTCAGTGCTAGGTCCATACCAGATTGGGACACATGGTCCAAGAGCTCCATAATGTCTCTCTTCACACAGTACAGGGATGTATGGCTCAGGTCATTTACAGCCATGTGGACTATGTCTGAGTCATACTGGTACATGTGGTTCAGTGACCTGAGTGTATGAGTGACTTGGCAGATTCTGGTCCCCAATCGGCAACTGGCCGTGATTTTCTCCTTGTTCTGCCTGATGGATGGGTAATCCATATTTCTTACAGTCGAGTCTTCTATGACTAGAATAATGAGTACTGTGTTGTCATCTGGGAAGTGAGATGGGTTCTGAAGAAATTATATTTCCTTCTATAGAATAAAATATATGTGACACGTGACTGAAATTACCACTTATGCTTTATACCGCACACTACAAACATGTAAATGAATGTTATCTGTTATTATTTAATTTAGTTAAAAAATAAGGTTATCTATGCCACTTCTTTGTGGGTGAGACCTATAAGCCAGTACTGCCATATTAATTTAAGTAGTAAATGCCAGTTGAAATATACATAACATAGTGAATTAATTAGTGAAATCATTTGAGGGCCTAAAAATCATTCACTGTGTCAATATAAAATAGAAATATGATGAGACTTGTTTAGACTACATTGTATATAATAAAGTTAAATATGTTTTGAAAGTTTGTGCAGAGAATTAGGGCAATGTGGTGCTGGTCAACTTCAACCTCTTCTCCTGGGTTAGACTACCTCAGTCTCCATTCTCCTTAAAAAGAGATGCTTATGCTAAGTGGGTTTCCCTAGTTAAAACAAAATAATTTACAAATCAGCACTGGTGACACAGAGGACAAAAGCCTGACTACAGCTCAGGTGACATGAGTTCAACTAGAGGCTTGTGCTCCGGACAGCATTATCAAGGAGGATAGATGGACTCATCCTGCCTAAGATGGTGGAGTACAGCTGACTGCTAACAGTACCACTAGCCTTTAAAGGAGGGACAATGATGCAGAGGAATGGCATGTGTATGGACATTAGACTCAATAAGTCACAGATGGGTGGCAGCCTTCAGAATGAGTGTGTAGTTTATGCAAAAATCATCATTATTATCAGCCCCTTTTTCGCATTTTCTATATGGGGTAGAGGTGTCATCGATTGTCACTACCTCTTTTACCTCTTTCTTGATTCAGTATCACTCTCGCCTACCTTCTTTGATGGTCATGCCTGACTGTCACAGGTCTTCTCTCTCTTTTGCTGGATGTCCTCATTTCTTCTTGCCTTCTTCCTGCCTGTCCCAAAGCTTCTTCACCAGATTGTCTTCTGCTTTTTTACACATACACTTGAACCACTACAATCTGTTCTCATTGACCTTCTCTGTACTCATTGCTACTTTGGCTTCAGTTCTGATGTCATTTGTTTGTCTGTCTCATAGTCCCACAATGTGCATCCTACCACCTGTCTCAGACACTTCATCTCCATCATCTTTAGCTTCTTCAACTGCTCTGCCTTTATGGTCTGTGTTTCTATACCATACAGTACAGTAGAGAGTTGATTATCCAAAGTAAATGGGACCTAGAGTAGTTTGACTAATCAAATTGTTCGGATAATCAAACATATAATTGAGCTGGATATTAAAAAACTTCTAAAATCTTGTTTTTTCTGCACACAGGCAATACACATTTCAACATTCAGAGATTCCAGTGGCTGATTAAGAATATTTTTCTCACACGAGTGGGCTACAAGTTCAACAACACACACAAGCGAATATGTATAACGTTTACATATTCAGACTTTATGATTTTTTTTCCTACCTGAAAACCTTGGAAGGCTCTGTTTGGATAATTGACGTTTCAGATAACTGACATTCATATAATCAACTCTCTACTGTACTACTGGTTGCACCACTGTTTTGTATAGCTTACTTTACAACTTCGTTGGCATTCTTTTGTCATACACTACACCTGACACTCTGTGCCACTTGGCTACTGCCTCACTAATTCTAGCGTTGACCTCCTTATTCAGACTTCCCTTCTCCTCAACTACCTCTCACCGATACTTGAAGCTGTTAACCTGTTCTGATTTATACAAAAATGCTCACTCATAAAATGAGGACATTGTAAACCACTGTAGTGCTGCAGTTTTCTTAATCCACTGCTTAGTAGTAGGGTTATGGCCTTAAGGAAAAAGGTGATATCATATACAGGACTCTATTAAGAACACAAAGCACTCTCTTGTCTTCCAGAGTGATGCCCCCCCCCAACACACACACACACACACACACACACACACACACACACACACACACACACACACACACACACACACACACACAGCTCTTGTCTCAGTTTCGGGTGGAATCCCTAAAGACAGGAATGAATGGAAATAACCACATCAAGGAAAGGAAAGGGCTGCTATTTGCCATGCATGAGGGTCTTAAATAACATAGGGAAAAAAACTAAACAATTTGGCTGCCTATTTTTCAAAGGATACATCTAAGTGTTCTATTTTGCCAAACCATAATTGCAGCTATCTTAGACAGGACTCCCTTTGTATGTTTGAGGAATGTAAAGCTGCTCCTTGGGAATGTGAATATTTAAGTCTGAGAAGACAGAAATATATAATAAATCCAAAATCGCTAAGGTTCACAGGTTTATAGATTAGTACTAGGCTAACTGCCCTTATGGGCCATTTTCAGCCTAGCCAGTTACACCATGTGAAAATCAAACCCTGCACCTTATGTTTGTAAGGTAAACACCTTAATCATTATGCCAACCTCCCACCCCTGGCCTCAGAAAATTCCTTCTTCTCCAAAATATAGTTATCTCAGAATCAAGTAGCAGGGGCTAGATGCATAGCTATGGTGGGGAGAAGGGAGGAGCCACATTGGGAGCAAAGTGTTAGTGGGAGTGATTGACAAATGTCAATTTGTCATTAGTACATTACAGATATTTATTTTTATACTGGTCTTTCTGACTGTCAGTAGAGAACTGAATTCTAATACTGTTTTTGGTAGCCTGCCAGAACTGAAGCAGCAATTGCGTTGTTTCTTCATGTGTGCTATAAGTTATAGCAAGCTACTTACTACAAATGTAACAAGCAGTTTGCTACAATCACTTTTCATCTTGGATTTTAGGAATGCAGACTGGAAGAATGAACCTGGCTAATGACAGGCCAGGCAACATTTTTTTTTGTTCTTCAACTTAAGAGTCGAGGGGAACCAGATCATGGAGCAGCACTGGATGTTAGATGGGCCAGTTACAGCTCTTCCAGTGTTACAGGATCACAGCTCCAAGCATCTTGGAGTGCAGAGGAGATTGACTCATGCAAACACACTGTTACTTTGAACAGTAAATTTCACAATTCACTGTTATAGTAGAAGTCTCACACTTAATTTTTAAGAGTTCCACAACTTGCAGTATTTGAGTCTTGAACTTCTGATAAGGTTACCCTGCTGTTCTATTTCAGCATCCTAACTCTACAAAGTGTCTCCTTTAACACAATGAGCATGAAAACAACAATTTAAAAATGCTACTGGTCTATACAGATAAGTGTGCAAAGAGAGGAAGCAGCAGATATACATAAAGGAGATGGACACTAAATTGAACTGGATGCAAAATAGAGCTATGCTTCTACTTGCAAACAGAATGAAATGTGGCTGAGAAACCTAAGGAAGTAATGTTTGCTTTGCAAGAATGTTATCATATGTTCTGTATCTCAATACACCTGCACGCAAAGGAGTTGGCAATATCTTCAAGGTGCACACATACAAACTAATTGAGAAACAGATTAATACATTTTTTAGCCTTTGAATTTCTAGGATATATATATATATATATGTGTGTGTGTGTGTGTGTGTGTGTGTGTATATATATATATATATATATATATATATATATCTATGTGTGTGTGTGTGTGTGTGTATATATATATATATATATATATATATATATATATACATATGCATAGTTTCTTTGATGTCTACTTTGCTTAGACTACAGATTAACTTCTTTATTTTCATTTGTTTTAGCATGTTCTGACCTATACAATATCATTATATTTCTTCAAAGTTCATGAAATTCTTTTCATGCTAATTGCATATTAACTGCGTACTAATGAAGTGACTGTTGTTATGGTTGGCTGCATTACCAGGTATGGTTTAAAGCAGCTGAAAGCAACTTGATTTTTCTGCACTATAAGCTAATTTTTTGGCTGACTGATTCTGTTTTCTTTTCTGTATTAATTGTGATTACATGTAGCAAACAGACAAGTAAAAAGAAGTGAAAAGCTTTATTTGATTTACTTTTGTCAGTTAATGAATAAAAAATAAACTTAAGTCTGCAGTCTTGTTGGATTCCTTCTTAACTCGTTTTAGATTTCTCTTTTGCCTGTCATTTCATTCTGCAGCTGGTCAGTTTCTTTTCATGTTTTATATGCTCTCACGCTCAACACTTTGAACCTCTTTAAGAGTTCCTAGTAAAACATGTTTAACTTTGAAACAGGATCCTCAATAAAATCAGTCCTTTTGGTTTGCCCCTCCCCCCGCCATACAATCACTTTGAATTAATACCTTAATAAAAGAAGAAAGTAAACCAAGATAAAAGTAAGTGATGAGTCTTGTAGAATATTCTCTACCAGTATAAAAATCACTAGTACCAAGGGCCCCTGTCAGAATCCCTGGAAGTGCAGATTGTGATTGAATGTAACGTAGCAGGTGACAGTTATGGTCAATGACCTATGCAGATTTCCTGCAAAGTATATAACTTCTAAAAGGTTGTGATGTGGGCACTTACTGTGATTTTGCTGAAACATACTGCTGCTGCTGGGATATAAAACAAGTGTACACATAAAATATGCATGAACTGCAACTCGTTTTTTCATAAGAACACAAAGACCTTCATAACAAGATGCAAGGTGTTTCGAAACATGGCATCAATCTGCTTGTCAGGAGCATTGGTAAATTACAAAATCTGTGACTAACATTTCTGGATCTGTATCATCCCTTATTTCTGAATACAAGCAAACAGAAAAAAGCATAGGAGCATGCAAAAACTAAATGCATGTTTACTACCTGAAGATGCTAGCTAAGTGTCAGTGCTCCAGTAAGGTGAAGGAAGAGTTGAGACAAGGGGAGCTTTCATAGCTCTTATTGCACCACGAATTGTAAAGTTTCTGAAGTTACAATATTCAGGCTGACATTAATTATAAATATAAAAAATAAGGGGATGCAGTAGATGTGGCAAATGAATTTACGATGTTTATACAGCTGTGTCACAGTAGTTGCAATGAGGCCTTCACCGGGGGTACCATGGGAAGCATGGTGGCATGGCAGCGAATTCTCTTCCTCTCAGAGCCATGGATTAGTCCTGACCTCTTATCACTGTCTGTATGGAGACTGCTTGTTCTCTGCATGTCTGCATAGGTTATCTAGGGGCACTCTAGTTTTCTTCTAAAAATATGCTGTATAATAGACATTATTAAAAGGGGCATAGGTTCATAGTTCAATACTAAGCCATTTCATCCTAAAGACCATTATTAGCCTAGCCACAACATCTGAAATTGTAAGTACCCATTGACATGATTAATTTAAACCCAGTTTCAAACCCTTTCTATGAAGACTTGAGAGGCTAGACCCTGGCTTTATTTACAATTTGCCATCCATTCATTATGGTTATGCTTAAAGATGGTCATGGAGCTAATTTCCTTTACATCCAAAAGCAGTCAATTGCATGAAAAAGGAATTTTATGGAATGTGTAGCTATCTTGTCAGTGAGGCTTAGCTATTTTTCTATGGAAGTTAAGGTGTCTTGTGCAGGTACTGAGGGTGTTATTAGTTTTGTAGATGTGTGGAAGGTCACATAGCATTGGACCTTTTGAGGCTCTGTAAGCTGCCAGATGTCACCTCTCAAAAGTCTGTAGGAAATAGAAAAAAGAGAGATGACTTTAATGCTATCTGGATAGTTTAAGGAAAACATGCCCTTGATTATCAGTGAGGAAATCCTGCTGTCTCTCAAGCTGGGCCATATGCTTTCATAGGTACATACCAAAAGCAGCATTATATTCTGTTATGGTTCTGTACTCATGAAGGAGGAGTAGAGAGAGAGGGAGAGATGATAACATCCTTAGGTGTGGAAGAAATGCCTCTGATGAGTCTTCTGACAAGATAAAAGAATTTGCTCACAATAGTTGATACATGGTGATCAAAGGATAGATCATTTTCAACATAAGTGCTTAGGTCCCTAGTGGTCAAGTCACCTTTCAAAGGGATGCCACCTATATGGTAGGTGCATGGGTGCCCAGTTTTGCCAAAGGATACAATGCTGCATTTATTGATGCATGTCAGTTCCTCTTGAAGAATTTGGAAGCTAGATGGGGAGTTAATGACAACTCCAAGCTTGTCGTCAACTCCAAGCTTGGTCAGCCACAGGCTTTTGATGTCAGCCTTGGCATCAGAGAAGTAAATACCAAAGAGAAGTAGTCCATGGACCAGCTCACTTACCACTTAACAAATAATAAATGAATAAATAAATACATTTGAAAAGTGTCAGCCACATCTGAAAGATGCTAACTCTTAGATTCATTATACAGTTTTACACATATACCTAACCAGAAGCTTTGGGTTCTTAATATTGACTAATATCAAAACTGAAGGGCTACATTCAATAAACAACCCTTATACAATATTATCAGTGGCTGAGAAATAGTATATTTATCTTTGGTGCTGAAGGTTGAAAAGGCAGTGAGTTCTATTCCAATGCTAGGTGATTGGATTCAATCTCAAACTGTTGTCACAGCAGTGCAACTTTAGGGGGTGCTGAACTCCTGAGTATGCTGCCTTTTAATGAGATGTTAAGCTGAGGTCCCATCTGCTTGCATTGGTAGTAGCTCAGATGGATGTGAAAGATCCCCCTGCACTTGTCAAAAAGAATATGGATCTTTATTTTTTAATAAAAATTACAAAAGAAAACAGCGCTGTTATATATTTACAAAAATACTAAAGAAATATGCAGAATAGGGGCCCAGTATTAAAAGTCACAAAAAAATTAACATCCACAAATTTAAAATACACTGTAGCTTATAAAATGTGAATAATCATAAAAGAAAAACTGAACAATTAATTCTGCCCTCTGCTACTCTTTTCTCCAGAACCAATTTTTTTTCAGCATGTGCATCAAATGGAATCCCATATTCTCCAAATCTTATAATACCCATTTATATATATATATATATATATATTTTTTTAAATGTGTTCAAATGCAAATTCCTTGTAAAAACATGCCCCAAATGTTGCATTTTAAGAAACCATACTCATTATTTTCCTCTACGCTGCATTCTTACGTTGAATTTTATATTTCATGCTTTGCTTAATAGGTGTGTTTAGTATGGGTAACTCACAAAAAGTCAGACCATTCTGGTTATTTCCAAAAACCTGTTTCTGTTCCTCATAAGTTCATTCTGTTTCTTGTGCATGTCTCTTAACATATTGATCTTCATAATAAAAAAGGCTGATAATATATGTATGTCACCATTTTCTATCAGCCACCTAACCATCTCAAGTTATTTCCACTGATTCTTCCTATTCTGAAATTTCTTTTTTAATCGCCCAGTTAATTTTAACCACTTTAATTTTTCATACACATTCACAAAATATTGATAGCCATTAAATTTAAAAAAATGAGAAATGTGTGTCTCTATCTTTAATGCTTTATTCAGATATAATACATATGTAATGATATTTAAACAACTCACAGATGAACTAAATGCAGACCCTCTTTCATTATCTCACTTTACTTTTATGGGATTTAATTGAGATCACATAACCATAAAAAGCAATGTCTAATACTTATTTTTCCCTTTCCGTATGGTAAATTGAAAATACCAGCTATGTAACTTTTGAGTCCCATAAGTGTATCACTTATTGAATAAACTTTCTCCCTAAAAGGCAGTTTTAAGGTTTTTCCCAAAACTAACAGTGCCCATTATTTTTGGAAAGCACATGATGCCCACCAAAATAAATGCCTAAAGCTTTTATTTCCAACAATGTCAATTATATTCCTGGTATTCCGATGTCTATCCCAAATCCTTTACATTTTTCTCTATTTATTTTTAATCCTACATTTCTAACGTCCTTTACATTCCTTCAAACGAATATGACAATAACAGTTTATTCCAATAAAGTAGCATTAATTCTCATGCATAAACTAAAAGTCCTGGAATTTCTACTCCATTAACCAACTCCCATTATCTCCTTAAAAATTTAATATCCATGTACTTAGTTGCCACATTTTTACCAAGAAAAAAAGTCTACTTAACAGGCATCCCTTATTAACAATCCCCAACATTTTGATGTGAGTACATCCCCAGCCATTTATTTACAAAGAAACATCTCACATAGTATACTCTACATATCAATCTTCTCATCTTGATACCAAAATCATATTGTTATGTTTCCCAAAATCATCTGTGCTCTAAGCTATCAAAGGCCTTGTTATATCACATACCGAAAGCACCCCCTTTCTTCTCACATGTATTTGATACATTATATTTAATTAACAATAAGAGATCCTTAATATGTTTTCCTGGCATACCATACATTCCTGTCATAATCTACCTACTAATGCCTTCTCATATTCTAACCTGTAGAAATACCGTCAAGATTGTCTAATCTGTATTATATAGAGTGAAAGGTCTCCAGTTTTTCATATCTTATTACTTTTTTGCCATAAAACTGTATGTCACTACATACTATGCAATCATTGTGAACACCTAAAGTGAATCATTCATTCAAAGTATGCAAAAATATATTTATTTTTCATATTCTTTGAAATATAAAAAAATCATAATTTAGTCCATTTCTCAATGACAGCTATCATTATATACCAATCCTAATACAATTTCATGCTCATCTAACTCAATTTCTTAATATACATTTTTTTTAAATCTACAACTATCTTTTCTAAATGCTAGTGTTTTAACTCTTCACTTTCCTCGCATTCATTATGAATTTTTAGTATATTTTTTGCAGTAGTCATAACATTTTGCTACCCCTTTCTTTCTGTCCAAGTATCATCAAACTATAAATTGTATTTTCATGATACGCTTTAGAAAAGGTAATACATCTTTTTCTTTTAAAAATATCTCTTATCTCTACAGCAACATTTCTACTCTTTAACTATTTTTTCATAAATTTCTCTTTCTCTCCTTAGATAATCCTGACTGCGTGATTCTACTGAATGGTCATATTTCTGAAGTAATGATCTATAAAAATACTTCTCCCTTAGCTATCATAATTTTCATATAATTTATATTATGTTCTCTAATTGCCTTTAAATCATAAACAGCAGTCAATAAGAAACAGATAAAAATCTTTCAAATGTAAATGTTCACCCTATGTTGGTTTTACCTTTGTCTGTCAAATTTTCTCCTCCACCCATTTAGTCCTTTCTTTTTTAAGCCCTTCCCTACTACAAAACTCCTTTATTCATCGCCAGACTACCCCCATATAGCACAATGATTAAAAAAAGCCAGTCATTTTTTTGCCACCTGATAATTTTTGTAACCTCTCAAAAAAAGAAGTCTATCTCTGTTAGCACTTCCCAGTGTAATACATGTATCCTTTATTCTGATCTAACTGCACATCAGCTATCATTAAAAGTTCCTTTCCAGTTCTGACATCTTTGGCCATCTTGCCTTTTGCACTTCTTATATTATAAATAAAATCACCTGCTGTCACATTTGATAAATTCCCTACTATATATGTCATCACATCCTCCAGTAAGCTGCTTATGTCCTCATATTTAATGCTGCCATAAAATTCAGTTGTTTTGACTATAGTGTGCCTAACCATTGCTTCTAGCACTAGCCCCCCCCACCTGTCCATAGTGTCAAAAAATCTTTGTTAGAGCATGTTGTTCATAAAAAGCAATATGTGAAAAAGTCTCAGTCCTAAACATCCAAAAAACACCCCCCCCCATACAATTTACCAAATCGCTGTCTTTCCCAAAGAGAACACAATCTAGTATCCAGGAGAATTATAAAATCATAATATTGTTTTTCTAACCACTGTAATACTGTAATTTGTCAATAGCGTTGTCGACTCACAGCAAGACATTGTCCGTTCGATTCTCAGCAAAAGCGTCTTCTGTGTGAAGACATGCGTGAAGGGGCATACCTTCGTTGAAGGTTGTGCATCAGAGCTGGTAACCTAGCACATAAAAATCTTCTACCAATCATTAGCGGACCGGAGTTCCGCTGTGGCGACCCCTAACCGGGAAAAAGCCGAAAGACACAAACAAACTACTGTTGAAATTTATAGATAAAAAAGGAAAAATAATTATTGCATTTTATTTTACTCTTTCTACTCATACTTTTTAACTTTATTTTTCATTTGTGAACTCTACAAACTATAGTATCACTTTTATCTTCCCTTGTCTCCTATGTGTTCTCTGTGCTAACATTACCATCTTCCTCAGTTTCTGCACGGTCCTATCTGTTGTCTTTTAAACCACTAGTTAATGCCTTGTACATTAGTCTTACTGTGTTTGTTTACTCTAGAAGACTTCATCAGATGATCTGATGACGTCTTGTTGTTATTCGAGATGAAAGAGATTACTCTAGAAGACACACTAGAGGTGTCTCTCTCTCTTATGCAGCTCTCTTCAAGCCCTTCCTGACTGCTCTTCCCCTTGTACTGCAGGATAAAGGCTCTCTCCTGTCCCTGACAATCAGACCACAAGTGCTTCATTACCATACTAAGGGCAATGCAATATACATTGCTTAATGGTATGCCCTTTATCCCCATATTTACTGCATCTTTTGAAAGGACAAAAGTTTATCAGGCGGTCTAAGTTTCTGTAAAAAAGCATGCCTTAGAATGGCCTCCATAATGTAAAATCCCTCTAGCATTGTTTGAAATACAAGCACTAGGTAAGTGAATAAAAGCATTCTGTACAGGTTTCAGTGTTACCCCCCCCCCCCCCCACACACACACACTTGTTTCACAGCCGCCACTCCAAATGCCATTGTCATCATCAGATTTTTTAACATCACAAACAAACTGACATTATTTTTCAAGATGCTTTTTTACACCCATATATTCAACATTAATACTTCTAAATTGTAAAAAAACTTGTTACCTGCAATGAGAAAGTAGAAATAACATATCCAGGGATTCATTAACATCATGTCCATGTTGAGCCCATGCTAGCATGACTGAACATTTCTGTTTGATGAGCAACATTTCTAATTAAACATGCATGCAGTCAAGGTGCATGACAAAGAGCCTTAACGTGAGTTCTCAGAACAGACCCATTGCTACATTGTGCTAAAAATCTGCATGGTCATATCTATGTACACAATGTAAACAAATGAGTGTGCATGACAAATCACATAACTGGAAGTGCATGTGCACGTGCTTAACAGCATCAGATAACTAAATCAAGTATAGCAACAAATGCACAATGAAAGATGATGGTGTACAGTTCACTGTCCGACATCATGGAGATGTTGAACATTACTGGCAACGTGGTTCACGTAAATAAACAGTCATAAAATGTTCAGCATGAAAAAGTGCTGTAGGACAATAAGACCATTTAAGACATATTTAAATAATGCATAAGCACACCTCTGAAACTCCTAATGCAAGAGTACTTGACAAACGCACAAATATTATGGGGATAAATACACAGACATATAGACAACTTGTACACAGTGCTCCTATACAATGTGAAAGTGGCTAGAATAGCAGTTGTGACAGTAGCACAGTAGCATGCATGTTCTGAAGGCAGGACGTCAGGCACAGAAAAGGCCTGTCATTAGTGATGGCGAATCTCAAGGATATGTCAAACAACCACAATGTCAGGAGGACCATATAGCTTTTTATGATGCATAAAGTGGACAAGCTGGGAAAGTCATAATAGATGAGATTACATAGACAAGAGATGTGGGATATGTCAGTAAACCTGTATTGTGATACAACAACATGTACTTCCCTAATAACAATGGAAGATGAATTTAGAAATGGAAGGTAGTTTGTCTCCAAATGGGTCAGTGTAGGACTGTAGTCCACATGCCAGTACACCAATGTTGTAATGTTAATGTGGGACACTGCACACATCATAGTGCAAGGGGGTGATAAAAATACAATCAGTGACATTTCCCAAATGTGCAGGCTGATTACAATAAAAAACAGCAAGTAACGGACTCAAGGGAAGAAAGCTCAAAGCCACCACACCACAAATTTACCTCACATACTCTTTACCAAGGATAGTAAGTGAAGCAGTCATAATGCAAGTCCCCCTAGAACATAGCACACATTCATGCAAACTTACATGGAGCACTTAAAAAGCCATTATTGACACATTTCCTCAAAATGACCATCACAGCAGTGGTATAAGAATCCATATAAATAAATGATGTTAAGACAAGACAAGATAGCCAACATTGTAGGGAATGTTACGCATAACACCAGTAGAAGAGACAAAATTAGGGATGATACTGAATCACTGTCACTGACAGTTTTCAGATTATTGGACTTGCAAGAAATGCTACAGAAGCACTGTGAGCAGAGTTGAGTGTAATAACATATTGCTTTAGTACAAAATAGTTTCTGTCAGGCAAAAAAATGCACGCACCTGTGCTTGAACCCATGACTTTGTTAAATTACATATTCCCAATGACAGGATTTTAGCAAGGCTTGCTAATAGAGTACTCAAGATAGAGGTGGCTACTAAATACATTTCATAGAAATAGATAGCCTGACATCAGGCAAACAAAATGCAACTAGCTGGGTTTGAGCTCATGACTTTGTGAAAGGACAGGATATTACAAAGGCATGCTAACAGGATACTCAAAAGAGAGATGGCTGATAAATACATTTCAGGGGAATAGCAAACTAACAGGCAAGCAAAATGCACTGGTCTGTTTTCAAAATCATTACATTTGACATCAGTAATGGAGGGCATATCCAGCATCTGCCACTAGATGACCCTGTGGGAAGTCAACCTTTGCAAACCTTTGGTAGGGATCACTCGTGTGCCATATGTTGGTGTCATGGAAACTGACCAGGTGGCCTGCACATATATTGTAGATGATACCTTGTGCATTACAGACCAGCTGGCAGTTGATGGAATGTGTTCAGATATGGGGTGTGTGTCCAATGTTAGGAAGTCCATGGTGAAGGGTGTATAAGTGTGTGTGTGTGTGTGTGCGTGTGTGCGTGTGTGTGTGTGTGTGTGTGTGTGTGTGTGTGTGTGTGTGTGTGGTGTCACTGGCAGCATGGGGTGCAGTGAGTGGGTCTGTAGGGACACAGTCATAGGATGTGTGTCACAAAAACATACTGGCATACAGGTGTAAGACTTGCATTGCAAAAGATCAAGTTCATCATGGACATCCCCCACTTATGAGAACTGCCTCTGCCGGGTGTTGCACAGCTATTTCCATGACCCTGACTGGAAGTTGGAGTTCCACATGAATGTGAATAGTGTCTGCTGGATGAGCTGTTATTGCAACCATATACAAGATCATGACCACATGGGTGACCTTGCCTGGGTGTAGACACATCCAGATCTGATGTAGCAGTGGAAGTGCTACCACTGCAGGAATGGGATCTGGCATGATCATGTCAACGGACATCTAAAGATGTACCAGCAGACTTGCCTCACGGATGTTGCCCCTCCCCAACAGACAATCCAGAACAGACAGTGCATGTCCCAGTGTGGTATTCATCCTGTCCAAGAAGTCATACACGTAGTTCACCCAGTCCCTTTGTTAGCATGCACAACATGCAGTAGTCAATCTCTTCCAAGGCCCTGGTGGAACTTGCCTGTGCCTCCATAACTAAGAAAAGAAACTAAGTCTTATTCTGCAACTTTGCTTTTTCCTCAATTCTGTCAACACACACTAACTGGCCAAGACTGCACTGCATTAACTGTGGAATAAATAACCAAATTAAGTTGTGCATCTGGGGGCTACTTCCCCTATCCTTACCCACAAGCAATGGGGATATAAATATTGTGAAGTGCATTTTAAGCTATTGTCTAACCTTTTGATTCAATGATGGCATGAATAAAAAAAACCTTAGGAAAGGAAAGAAATTCAGTATTACTTTTTGACTTTGCTTTTTTCTGCATCCTTTCAACACACTCAGACTGGCCAAGAGTGTACTGTAATAACTGTGGAATAAACAATCAGATTAACCCAGGGATCTTTAGGCCTGTGAGACTGCAGACGATATGAGGTTATAGATCCTTTGATGTGTACTTTAGAGCTATTTTCATACCTTTTCACCCAGTAATGGCATGAGCAAATAACAAGCAAAGAAAGAACTTCAGTATTACTCTTTATGTTTTCTTTTCCTGCATCCTTTAAACATACCCTAATTATCCAGAGTGCACTGTAAAAACTGTGAAATAAATAATCAAATTAGTTATAGTGCACTGTGTAATAATTTAAGTTCAGTGAAAGATTGTTTTGTAAATGGAGGGCGTATAGTTTTTTTAAGATTCTGTATATTGTCTTCTAAGTCAGGCGAGTATTCATTTTTGAAGTTTTGATTCTTCCTCTTTTAGTTGGTTCTCCAATAACTGTTTTTCCTCTTGTCTTGTCTTTTATAAATAGATGCTTTCTGAATGAGTACTCCTCTAATTTTTCCTTTTGTAGCAAGGCTAACATAATTTAGGACGATTGTTTTCTATTTTTATGTGAACTATCTTTGGAAGGGTTAATGAGAATATTCCAATCACCACCTATGATATAGTAATGGTTTGGGAATTTTAATATTAAGTTATAGATGTCATATATAAATCGTTGTTGATTTGAACATGGTCCGTAAATATTGAGGAATAGTATAGGGTTATTGGTTTAGGGGTAAGTACTGGTAAAGTAATAGCACCTACTATTGATATCAGATTTGAAGTTTGTAATTTCTCCTGGGAAAGATTTTTTAATTATAATGGTGGTACCTTGCGGTGGTGGTGCTGCGGTAGGTTTGTCGCCTCACAGTAAGACTTTTTCCTGTTCGATTCCCAGCTAGAGCATCTTCTGTGTGGAGACATGCGTGAATGGGCGTAGCTTCATTGAAGGTTGTGCGTCAGGGCCGGCAACTCAGCACATAAAAAATCTACTGCCAATCATTAGGAGACCGGAGTTCTGCTGTGGCGACCTCTAACTGGGAAAAGCTGAAAGACACAACAACAATGGTGGTACCTTTGGATGCTGTATTATTTCCAGCAGATATGATTTGCTTAATCCGATTTCTTTCTCTATCTTTGTTCCATTTGTCATTTGTCATGTGTGTTTCTTGAAGATAGATAATATCAGATCTATTTTGGTATAGAAAATGCATAATTAAATTCTTTTACTTTTTATCTTGGAGACTTTTATATTCCAAGAGTCAATTTTAATCATTGTGTATCAGTTTGGTTATGTGTTTGGTTTTGAATGTATAGGTATTAGAGGGTTATGTACAATATTAGGTAGGGAGTTTGCCAAGATGAAGTTGTAGTTTTGTGTGGCATCTGCTCCGCTTAAACCATCCTTAGTGCCTAACCATCTATGTCCCGAAATGTAATAGCAGGGTTTGTATTGGTGATAAAATATTTGAAGTTCAATTGACTTATAAATGTATTGGTGAGTTGCAGGGGGATATATGTCAATATTTCTATGCAATTCCAAGTATCAGCGATCAGTAAATAACACATATTTCAGGCTACTCCTTTAGTATGAAGTGTAGGTCAGAGTTACAACAATCCACAAAAAATAAAAATACAAGTGACATACATAGCAAGAACCACTGAAGCAGTGATGTTCAAAGAGCAATGTAGAGCTAATGCAAAGATCATATGAAACAATAGCATAGCATTAATTTCCTTAAAGTGTAGAAATAGTCGTTGTGTAGATTATTTCAGCTCATTAGATTAGCCAACATTTGTCCTATACTTCTATTCCAATTACAATAAACAGTATTTAATTGACGAAGAAAGATAGATTACTTAAGTTTTAACTAATGATGAGTGGGCTTATGTTAAACCCATATATAGAGTGGAATATAAACTATAAAAAATAGAATATCATAAAACACGGGCTCCAGCATTCTTCTTACATAAATATTTTTTTATAAGTCTATATCTAGCATAGTTTAGGCATTTGTTTGTAAAGCATTATGATACCTCTTCAGAATATCTGATCTAGCTGTTGTGTCTCAGGTCTATCTAACTGTGATAGACCATGGCCAGTTAAATGCCATGTCTCCCAATGTCCCACAAACTCAGATACTCTGTGCAGCAGTTGTCCTAATGTCTAGAGTTATGGGAAAGATAGATAAAAGTGAGAATGAGCAACATAAAACATTGATTGGGTAATTTGACACCCATCTATTTATCATGTGTACTATGTGGTTATGATCTGTAACAACCTCTGTAACTGTATTATTCTAAGGGATCAAGTGAATGATGTTCATTATATTGTACTATATTATTTTCTGAAGAGTAGTGTCACAGTGAAATACATATCATGCCTTTCCTGCACGACATCATTTATGGTTTGTGTTTCGGAAGATTCATAAAACTTTAAGTGACAATAAGCTAAGCTTGTATACATCAATACCAATTTACATTTCAATAACATAATGATTCATATTTAACACAATTAGGTGCATAGCAACTGGCATTTGTTGGTGGCTGGTAGATTGTGGTACTGTGTTTCCCAATATACACTTATGATTAAAAGAGTTATTGATCCTTGTGCAGATCATCCTAGCAAGTTACTTGTATAGTTGGTAGTGTGCTTAGCAACCGTGCCAGTTATGATGTTGTTATAATTTTGTGGGACTGGAGAAACATGGCAGAACAGAGAAGCGAATATTTGTTAGGCTTCTGGAGACCTTCCATCTTAATAGAATAACGCTATGTAAGTATGTAAGCAGTCTTATACAAGCACAGTGTACTAGTTATGGTTGGTTATTTTACAGACTGTCATAATATATCACTTTGCAAAGTTCACAGTATGCATTGGGATAACCATTCAATAATGGAACTTATTATACTTCTTTTATAGTATTTTCGTAAGCTGACATTATATGACTGAGAAGCATAGTTTCTGTCTTTTATACTGCAGGAACATTTCACCTTTGTTACCTTACTTTCTGTCCTGTCACCTTTTTTTTGAGGAATAACCATAGAATAATGCAATTCAGCATTTAAGGATTTAGTCTAAATAGAATGCAGTGCTTCTTTTAGTCTCATTGTTGGTGTTTAAGGACAAAATACATACATACAATAACTCTCCAATGAATGTAGAACAGCTATGTCTTTACTGCAGTCATTGGAGTTAAAAGTTGAGCTTGAGATCTTAATTTTATTAATCCTCCAATTGGTGTGATTAATAATGTTTTAGTCTTTCCCATAGATGCTTAGTGAACTATGGAGGTTGCGAGGTATGTAATGCCGTCCAAGCAGAAGCATTAACAGGAACTTCCGGGGTCAGTGGAATTCCATGACGGCATAGCTGCAGGAAAGTTTTTTTTTTTTTTTTTTCTTATTTGAATGACCTCCTTCATCTACTCCTCTGCGTGTCTGATCTCTGAAAACATTAGTTTAATCTTGCCTATCTTTGGGCAGTGTATTGAAACTGTGTCTTGAGTAGAATGCAAACTTCAAATCACTTAATAGCAGAGACAAGCAATCTCTTATATATTTTTGTTATCTTCCCTACAGAAGTGGGATGCCGCATGTAATGACGTTTCCTTTTTTGCATCATTATTGGATCTTGGGTATTCTGCAATTGCTGTCATATTGCCAGGTTGTGTGCGTGTATAATTTGGATTTAGTGTGTACTTGGGGCCACCTGTTAACCACTCCTACAAACTCATAAAAAGAGAAGCAGTGTAGCTATCTATAGTAACAGTATTTAATGTTCCTGTCAATCTTGCTTCATAGCCTTCGGGTGTGTTTAAGTGATTTATGTTGCTGTTTTTGCTCCATTGCTTAGCCAAAGTCCCTGGCTTAAAGATGGAATTCTCTGATTAATGTTCAGAGCGAAGTGCACTGTGCACTAAATGGAACATAAAGTAATTGTGTGCTACACTAAATCGTATACACAATAACTGCATGATGACTTTGCTGGTGATATATAAAAATAAACAAACTTAAATTATTATACAGTTACTCTGAGTGGGCTCAGATGCCTTCCAGAACATTAGCCAGATGAATAGATTTCAAAAATGGACCTCCGAAAATATCAGAGCTACATCATAAAGATAAAAAATTACACAGAAACACAGATATAATAAATTCTTTTGCAAAAATCTATAACATTTATAACTCCCAGAAACAAATACAACCGGACCTTTATAATAAATTATTAAAAGGCTTAAACTTTCCTCTATTAAATGAAGAACAGCAAAACTTTTTTGTGAACCCACTCACATCTGACAAAATCAAACCTGCAATCAGTAAATTGAAAATAAATAAAGCCCCCCAGTCCAGATGGTTTCACTGCTGAATTCTACCATAAGTTCAATCCACAACTATTTAAGATGTGGCTTAGAGTATACAGTTACATTATAATCCATGGAATTTCAGACCTGTACATTAATAACTCAAAAACTATTTTGATTCTCAGACCTAACTCAGACAAAACAAATCCACATAGCTATAGACCTATTGCTCTTATAAACTTAGACATTAAAATACTAACTTCATTATTATCACATAGGTTACAAAAAGTTATAGCTACTATAATTTCACCAGAGCAATTACGTTTTATGCAACAAAGACAGGTCTGTGATAACACCTTGACCCTTGATACAATAATGATACTCTTAGCAAAAGATAAACATCCCAGGTATACTCTAGCAGTAGATGATAGTAAAGCTTTTGAAAAAGTTGATCTAAATTCCGAACAATGCCACATTTCAATATCCCACAATCTTTTATTAATATGATTAAAACTTTATACAAAAATGCTTTGACTACATTATTCATTAACAAAACTATGTTTCAACCTATAAAAATAACAAACAGAACTAAACAAGGTTGTCCCCTCACCCTATCTCTTTAATCTTTACCTTGAACTGTTCTTACTTCATATTGCTCAAAAAACTTACCACCATATTCCAAATATTAACAATATTGAATTAAAGTTCACAGCATTTGCTGATGACCTTAATATTTATTTTGAACTGCCCAATACTGTTTCACATAAAATTCTTAAGTTAATTGAAAACTTCTCTAATTAACTATCAAATAAACCCTCAAAATCTTTCATATTCCCTGTAAATCCTTATAAACACAAAGAATCATATTTTCCTACTACCAAAATTACAGTCAATTACACAATAAAATATCTGGGTATCTATTTTGCTTACATTCATAAAGACTTGATGAAAGCAAATCTTCTAAAATCATAGGAACAGGTTAAACAGGATATTTCAAGGTGGAAGAATATAAACTTTTCTCCCTTGTCAAAAGTCACCATTACCAAAATGAATATTTTACCCAGAATCCTATACCACCTAAACTCCATTAATTTAAAGATCCCTAGAAATTTCTTCCACAAAATAAAAATAGCCCTCTCACATTTCATTTGGTACCCAAAGATTACAATAATTTGTTATGATAAACTAATTTTATCAAAGGAAAAGGGGGGTTTGGGACTTCTCGACTTTAAATTATATTACAATATCATTAGTGCTAGTCGAATTATTCAAATCTCAAATCATGACCCTGCTAGCCAAACTTGGCCCCCAATCTGGATTAAAATCTGGTATAACCAGTTACGTTCCTTCAACATTAATGCCAAAGCCATTTCCTACATTAAATCCAAGAATAATCTCATAACTAAAGTTCATCCCATGATTGAAAATAAGATAATGATATTTTAAAATCTAATAACATCACTTCATCTTGAAAATATACTTGAATTTCTGCAACCCATACATCTTTATCCAAACCTACAACTCAATAAAAAATTGACAAACCTCAAAAATTATCCACAGATCAAAAATATAATGGTCTGGCAATTATACCATCTAAATAATCTAAACATTGGTGAACTAAGATCCCACCTAGGAGCACCACGCAAATGCGATACTATGCTTAGACAACTTAAATTACTTGTAAAAGCAACATTTTCTAGGATCAAAATTAGGAACAAGACATCAAAACAACCCAATTCATTTTTAAAAGTCTGCAGTGGTGGCTGGTGACTTCAAATCAAAGGGGGGCTGCAGGAGACAGCTAAATGGGTGGGACCAATGAGAATGGGGTGTGACCAACAATAAAGGGGTGGAGCTATGCTCAAAATCACAAAAACTGTGTCTTTAATTAAATACACTGCCCTGGGTGCCAAACCATCATTATGAGAGTCCAATCAAGACAAAATGAAGTGTAGAAGAAAACAATATTTCAATGTATTGGCTACATGACAGTTTACTTAATATCTGGATGGAAACAAAAAGGTTGTGAGGCATGAAAAAATAAATTACTTTTTAAATACATTACTGGAATGCTAGTCAAAATCAAGCATAAAAAAACAAGCAGCACTCAACTCAAACCACGTATCCTTGCACTGCAGTTCTAATTATAATTTGTATTCAGCTTTATAAAAGTACCAAGGAACATGCTGAAAGTAGCAATCTCTGTGATACCCCCACTGTGCATCCCTCAATAACAATAAATATTTGAACACACACACACACACACACACACACACACACACACACACACACACACACACACACACACACACACACACACACCTCAACTGTCCAGATTTTTGCCTCATATTTTTTGGTCTGTTCCTCATAAAATTTGTGATTTTCAGACAAATCACTGAGGATTGATTCACTAAATAATGACACACATTTACGTTTCAGACTTTACATCCTTCAGAAATGCGTGCTATCACAAAATTTGTTCTGCCAACTTTCAAAGTTTTTAAGAGTGCTATTTAAAGTCTGTCCCTATTTTCTGTGCCTTTGTTCCCCCACCCCGTTATGTTAGGCTTTATCCAGATTTCTTCTTGTAAGAGGTTGAAATGTATAATTGTTTGTGTGTGTGTGTGTGTGTGTGTGTGTGTGTGTGTGTGTGTGTGTGTGTGTGTGTGCATAAAAAACACAGAATACAGAAGGACTGCCAAAATGTCCAGACACCAGTCTGGTCACTGTTATTCATCTCTGTACTGTGAATATTCAGTAATATACATATATATATATATCATTGCGCACTCATGATAGCAACTTCTAACAATCATAATTTAAATGAGTTACTCAGGATTTTGTAGTACCCTGTTAATTTACTTTTGAAACTCAGTATTTTCCTGAAAAAACAATCAGACAGCTATGGGCTAGAGTTACTTTTCTGCCATATATTTGTTTATTTATTTAAGTAAAGAAATTGGCATGTTTCTTTACTTAAAAAAAAATACTAAATAAATGACAGAAAAGCACCCCTGGATGAACAGCACCCTAGGCAGTCAACTAGATCTCATAAACATAAGGCCAGCCCTGGCCAAAATACCACAACTATACATACAAGTGCTATAATTTCAGTGACTTTTACAGGTAAGTAATACATGCAAGTATGCCTATACCATGTGCAGGGGGTCACTGCATCTCACTATCAGATGTATCTGGACAGAATAGGTGAGAGAGGTTATATAAGCATACCTGTGATTATCAGTTGCAGACTGGGATGTAAACATATTTGACATATTTGACTAGCATATCTGGGCATCACTATATCCAGCACCACACTGTGAAACTCTGATGAGTTGCCTGCAACCTTGATTGATGACAGGAACTCTTCCATCTCAATAAGTGGTCGTTTGGGAAGTGACACACCACCAGAAGCCCTCCACTCCCATGCCACAGCCTCTGAGCTGGGCCTTTTGAGTCAGACCAGTATATATATAACACCCAATCCACCAACACCACTAAGATCCTCAACTACCTACACCAGTCAGAAGGGCTTGTTGGAGGTGTATGTATCAAGTAGCCATCTAACATAGAGATGGAGGGTGTGTAGTATCATCTCATTATGAGCTTCTGAGAAACGAGATTTCCATGACCATGTGCATTTAGTACTTTAAGGAACTATATCCCTGTTATAAATGGAATAAAAAACTGATATCACAACACAAGATAACACACAGGTAGTATACACACACACACACACACACACACACACACACACACACACACACACACACACACACACACACACACACACACACACACACACACACACACACACACACTTTGCAGTTATAGAACAAAAAATATAGCATTACAGCAATCAGTAAATAGCACAGCCAAGTGAAACATGCCTTCACCTCTAAAAGCTGCAAACAACAGTCTAAACAACAATGCAAGTTGACCAGCATAGCACTTAATATAATCTGTAAATAAAAACAATACTGTAATGGCCTGATGCATTCCACACCTCCCCCAAGGAAAAAGAAAAACAGCAGAAGACAAAAATGATAACAGATGCAGGAATGTTCACATAACAAGTAGACAACATCATATGCATATCAATAATATGGACAATGTAGCAAAAGCTATAACTCACAGTTCAGCAGAATTACACACTTACTTAGGTAACACCACATTGCAGTGGCACATATCTACAGGTACACCTCTCCAGAAACTAAATGTTTCAACTGTTTGCCTGTTACTCAACTACAAAATCCTATACATGTGAGAGTGTGTGTTACCCTAATCCCATTAATTATATTTCAGATACCTTGAACAGATTATAGTGAAACAATGCACACAGAGAACACAAAACAAATAGATAGCAGCATGGTGCAAATGAGCAGTTGTATGGAAGAAGGCATACCTTGCAATATTTTATGAAAGTATCCTCCCTATTTGAAGAGCAAAATGTTTAAGCAAGCTAGTTTCAGCAGCACCTGGAAAAGAAAGCAATCTTCCATAATGTGAAGGAAGATCCATACCCTACACCACATTTATAAGGAATCCACTCCTGGGCACACTGAATATGCTAATTAACTCTCAACTCACTGCAGTTTCTGAATCACTCAGTTTGTGTGATGAACAAGGGAGGTAAATGTTGTGCTGGTTTCTGCATGATGATGTACACATACCTGTACAGCACAGGATCATGGATTAAGACATTGCCAAGTCAAACTATTACAAGTGTGCCTCATTAGCAGTACTGGTAAATCAGTGATGTGTTGGGGATCCAACCTCATCAAAATCACACTTTGAAAGGGTGGGGCAAACAAATGTGTTTATGTTACACCCACAGTGACATATGAATGAACCTGGATCCACATACTGGTCATGTTATCTCAAATTTATGTGACATCGGCGTGCACACATCTCAGGCATGGGATGAAAATGCCTAACGATGAGCGTGATAACACCAACAATCTGAATGTGGATTAAAGTTAACCATATATGTGAATTAAAAACAACGGGCTTATTAAATTCATGCCAGGCTTTAAGACATTCTATAAACAAAGGTAATACCAATAATACCACACAAAAATGTTAGGAGTAAGTCTGCCCTGCAGAAAAAGGCTGGTGCCCTCTCATTCCTTCTTATCCTCATTTCTGTCTTATCACCTCGAGTATCACAATTGTACTGTGTAACAAAAAATAATAAAAGACTGACAGCATAAGTGTACTGCAGACTAACTGCCCCATTGTAAAAGTAGAATAACTTGCACTTGTACTTATCTTTCTCCTGTTTATTTAGCTGTACATATGGTACATGCTGATGATGATGCATTGCAATGCCACTGTTCACATCCTGTGAGTGTTTTTCACCCCAAGTCATGATAATGTATACTCATATTAATAGTGGAAACCACCAAACTTGAAAATCTACAAGTTATTTTATCCATGTCACCTTCGCACACTGGTTGTCTTTGTGCATCAATGCTGGTTATCAATGCCCCTTAGGGAATCATATTTCCTGCCCTGGGGCAAAAACTGAAAAAAATAATTCTGCATGTTGAAAGAGTAAGCCATCAGTCCTGCAAACAATAATACAATTGTGCACTCCACTTAGCATACTAGACATTAGTAAAGTCAGAAAAGTATTTTTGTCTGTAATTGCCTTAATGGCTCAATATGTTACTGTTATCTGTACTCAGTTATAATGCAACAGGTGCAGTGTTTCAATCCACATAAGGAGCATAGCTCTACAGGCAGATTCAATAAACCCTACATGGTTTGAAAAGTACCATGTGCCAAGATGCGTGCATGGTAGAGCACTGTTTTGTATTCAATAAGCATCACTACATGGTAAACACTGTGGGATGCTATTTACAACATAAGCAACTAAACTGAATTCTAATCAACCAATCTAAGATGGAGGAGCAATTCAACAATCTATAAAGCAAACATGTAGACTCGATGCTGGTTTTCCCTGCAAATTCCAAAAGCTATTGGAATACAGCTATGGAAATGAGTCTACAGGGAAACAATGTTAGGGGCTGCTGTTGCTTTAATTCATGTGTCTGTGCAACAGGCTGAAGTCTATGCTGCTGCTGCTGCTAATAGACCACGTCCAAGAAGGAGAAGAGTTTTCAGACCCAGTTTAACTTATCATAAACTCCATGCAATGGAAACTGTAGAGCACTACAGCATGGACAGAGACACACTACAGGAACTCTGCAACCTCTGTTGTCCTCAACTCAGAGCCAGAGCAAACCAAGGGGAACCCATCCCAGTGGAGACAAAGATATGTGTAGCACTTAGAATTTTAGCTACAGGAACATTTCAAAGACCAACAAGGAACATGCTGGGGGTGTCGCAGGCATCTGCATGCAGGATCCTCCATCAATTTCTGAATGCTATGCTCCAACATGCCAGTGACCATATATATTTTCCCTATACTCCTAAGGACAGGGCGACAAATATGCAAGAGTTTTACCCTGTAGTACACTACCTTGAAGTACTGGGTGCCATAGATTGTACATATATTGAAATTAAGACACCACCTGGGGAACAGGCAAGGCTCTACGTACATATAAAGGCCTTCCACCCTATTAACTGCCAAGTTGTGTGTAATGCTAAGGGAATCATCTTGAATGTGTGTACTGGGAACCCAGACAGCTAGCATGAGTCACATATCTGACACACCTCCCAACTGTATCAGATTTTCACTAGGGATGATATCCCAGGGGATCATTTACTGGGGGATGTAGGTTATGCACTGGAACTATGGCTGATGACGGTCATCAGAAATGCACATACACACACACACACACACACACACACACACACACACACACACACACACACACACACACACACACACACTGAAAAATGCTATAATAAGGCACATGCTCAAACCAGAAATATCATAGAGTGTGTGCTTGGGCTGCTGAAGTCATGGTTCCAGTGCCTAGATGCATCTGAGGGAGCCCTGCAGTACAATCCACATACATGTACTGAAATATTCACTACTACACAACATCATCCTGAGAAAGCAGCTTCAGCAGGTTCAACAAGAAATAGGGGCACACATCCCACCACTAATGGCAAGGTCATCACAGCACCACACAGATGAGGAGTCAGAGTGTGAACCAGCAGCTGCTGTTGGTGTAGGCATACATAGGAGTGCTCAATATGCCCTCACACTGGCTAAGGGGCAACACATAGCACAATCATTTACCACCTAAGAGGCTAAAACCTTCCTCCTACACACATACATATAGTAACATTGATGCCAGGCAGTTAATGTAAGCAAGCAAAAGTTGGTTGATTTGTACAGAAATGACTTTAGCATGTGACAGAAGAGACTTGTGTGATTACATGTGTACTCTAGCAAGTAGTAAGCCTCAGGCATCAAAGATTCTTGCAGTCAAACCTCTCAAAAGTACTGATGGTCATCGAATGTCCTCAGTTTGGCATCCTACTTTTGTACTGGAAAATCATTAAAGAGAGAAGTTAGAAAGTAATGAGACACATTTCAGTTTCAGACTTCACAACCCTCAGAAGACTATTAAAAGTATTGATGCAAAAAATGTTTGATGCTATCAACTGTCTAACTCTCTTCTTCTTCTTTCGGCTGCTCCCATTGGGGGTCGCCACAGTGTATCATCTGTTTCCATTTTTTCCTGCTCTCTGCATCTTGCTCTGTCACACCAACCATCTGCATGTCCTCTCTCACCACATCCATAAACCTTATCTTAGGCCTTCCTCTTTTCCTGTTACCTCGCAGCTTCATCCTTAGCATCTTTTTCCCAATATACTCTGCATCCCTCCTCAGCACATGTCCAAACCAACGTAATCTTGCCTCTCTGGCTTTGTCTCCAAAACGTCCAACCTATGCTGGCCCTCTAATATACTTATTCCTAATCCTGTCCATCCTCGTCACACCCAGTGCAAATCTTAACATCTATAACTCTGCCACTTCCAGCTCTGATTCCCTCCTTTTTTTCAATGCCACTGTCTCCAACCCATATAACATAGGTGGTCTCACTACCCTCTTGCAGACTTTCCCTTTCACTCTTACTGGTACTCGTCTGTCACAAATCACGGCTGATACTCTTCTCCACCCACTCCATCCTGCCTGTACTCTCTTCTTCCCCTCTCTTCCACACTCACCATTACTCTGAACTGTTGATCCCAAGTATTTAAACTCATCCACCTTCACCACCTCTACTCCTTGCATCCTCACCATTCCTCCATCCTCCCTCTCATATATTCTGTCTTAGTCCTGCTTACCTTCATTCCTCTTCTCTCTAGAGCATATCTCCACCTCTCCAGGGTCTCCTCCACCTGTTCTCTACTCTCACTAAAGATCACAATGTCATCTGCAAACATCATAAGTCCACGGGGACTCCTGTCTGATCTCGTCTGTCAACCTGTCCATCACCATTGCATATATGAAAGGGCTCAGAGCTGATCCTTGATGTAATCCCACCTCCATCCTAAATGCATCCATCACTCCCACTGCAGAGCTCACCGCTGTCACACTACCCTCATACTCTCTAAGACTAAAATATGTCAAAAATGCAGTTAGCAAAGCAATATCACAAATGTAGATATACTAAACACAAAGTCAGCTGTGCACCCTGAACAGTAGACACAAATGTTATGTATCCCTGAATCCAAAAGATAGAAAAGAAGGATCTGGCACAGTTATCATCACTTGCACAGGGTGTTGTGTGTAGGGGGCCAGGAAGCCTAGGCTGACACAAGAGGTCTGTGAGTGTATGTGAGTAAGAAAGAAAAGCAAGCAGACATTCATATAAAGTAACAAATGGCCAGTGAGACAAAAATGAGTTTTAAGCTTCATAGCTGAACCATGTAATTCTTGTGTGTGTGTCTGTATCAGTCCTCCAGGTGAAATTGGTGTGGGAGTGTCTGCAAGAATATAGCAAAGCTCTGTGATAGCTCTATGTCTTGGTATGCTGGACAGGTTTGAGCCATGCATGGTAGAGGTGGCAGTTCATCACTGTTCTACCCAACCACAAGAGCTGGCTCTGCTAGGAGTTGCACTGACATGTCCATGTCCTAGTCACATGCACTGCTGCTACCTGAACATGACTGATATCTGCTGGATGAGCTCCTGTCATGAGGATGCCCAGGATCACAAGTCCATGGCCTGCCATGTCTGGGCATGGCCAACTCAACCACTGATGGAGCAGTGGAAGTAGTGCCACTATGGGAGTGTGATTTGGCACAGCTATGTCAGTTAACAGCAGATGATGTGTGTGACCTACACTCACAAGGATGCTGTCCCCCTCCCAGCAGATGTTCCATCACAGACATCACCCTTTCCATGTCATTCATCCAGTCCATTTAATTGGCAACATGATGGAGGCAGTCACGCATGTCAGCCTGTGCCACATGTACAACCCTAAGCATTTCTCTGGAAGACCTATAGGAATGTACCTGCACCTCCATGATGGCCCTAAACATGTATGGAGTGGCACAGAAAGACACACCTGGATCAGGTGGAGGATGAACAGCAGGCCTCCTTCGAGCATCCCTAACAAAGCTCCTGCATGGTGCCCCACCCACACTTTGGCTACAGCCAGAGTCAACAGGCACTGAAGCCACTGTAACCACGCTTTCCTGTTCGAGTGTCTCACTCTCCACCTGCCCAATATCTGAGGGCTTACTGGAATGGGTCGGAGTAGGCCTAATGGCTGTGTCTGATGAAATTGTAGGGGGTGGCTGAATGTCAACCTCAGTGTCAGATTCAACCTTTGCACCCTCCCAACTGTGTCTCTGTTTGGCCACCATCATTATCTGAGTCTGTTGATACTCTGACATCAAGTAGTAAGAGTCCTACATTTCAAATGTCAGGATCATCTGTGATAATAAGCAACAAACATGGGAAAGGAATTAATAGCTACATTACTATAGTCAAATGTATGCTAAAAACTAGTATTGTGCCACTACTACAGACAGTGCAGCAATACACACAACAGTCCTCACACCCACATCACACCTATGGATAAAATAAATATTTCTTTGAACTGCTCATCACTACTGACAAAAAATATTTGGCTTACCATGCGCAGATGATGCTATGCTTCTCATGGATGATGGTCCTGGAAGAAGTTAAGCAAAAGGTAAGGACAACATCATCACAATTTGAAGTAACATTAACACAGGGGATTAAAACCTTTTGACCTTTATATGTTCATTAATGATACTTTTAACAAGAACTTACATGACAAGTCCACCGTAAGCCCATGTGTAATCAATCAGAATGTGTTGCTAACTGTATCAGTCTAGAACTATCAACCCCTAATGAATTTAATGTTAAACAGAAATTAAGTATTGTTGTCAACATTTTACTATGGAAGAAGTACTTCACAACTGAGATAGATATGCCTACCTGGAAGCTCCTCCTGGGACATACTTGTTCTCCCCAAAACAGTAGCATCAACAGTAATGATATGCTGTTGTGCACTTTCCATTGAGCCGTCTGGATCCCTCACAGTGGACAGAAACTCTTCATTTGCTGTTAGTGATGGCTCTGTAGCAGGCTCCCCAGTACCCATCAATTCATGGGCCACTGCAGATGCTCTCCTCCATGTAGATGAAATAATTTCAGTGGCCCTATGGTGCACCTGATCATATATTTGGCTGTGGCTGCCTACTGTGTTCACATCAGCAACTATTTGCTGCCAAATTTGCATTATGCCTGACATATCTGCATGCCCCCTGTCAAGCAGAAATGTACCATCTCACCTAAATGCTTTCACAATGCCTTCATTCTCATGCTCACTGAAGAGGGGGTGGAGGGATAGTGGCACTTGGGTGCCATAGTCCTAGGTGACATAAAATATAAAAGAAGGATAATACACATAAGTACCACATAACTGAAAGTCCTGTTTCCATATAACATATAAAAGATTGCATTTCACTATTACCCACTGGAGAACCATAAAACAGTCAAGATATTCAAATATAAAAAAAAGGAATTATGTGGTTGTAATATATTACAATCACACACAAAGCAAGGTTAGATACAAAACAAGGACAGTAGCAATAGCAAAAGTCCTGTTTGTGCCAAAACAAAAATGCAACTTTGCTCCCCCACTCCCAAAAGACCAGGCAAATGACACAGTTTGCTAAAAAACATTAGTGAAATGAAATGTGTACAGATTTAACACAGAACATTCATAGGTTCATAGGTAAGTACTAGGCTATCTGCCCAAGGGCAATTGTAAGCCAGAATGTGTTGGCTTTCGCCACCCCTTAGATTAGTTCCCTGTGCCTCTGTTCAGCAGAGCCATTAGTTCCCTGTGCCATTGTCCAGCAGAGCCATTAGTTCTAAGTGCTTTCACCCGTACATGTTCTGGGCATCATCAGAGTACTGAGAAATACGTTCACTAGCTTCCGTACATATAGATATTGCTGATTAACTAATTAACAATTAGTTGCTAGTGATTACATCACCATACCTAATTAACAACTCTATACAGGAAATCCTTTTTTTAAAAATGAATGTATATACTTATATATAGGTTGCTAAAAAATAATAATAATAATAATAATAATAATAATAATAATAATAAGTACTAAATACATACCAGTTAAAAAAGCACTGTATATAGTACTGTGTTATTAAAAACATGTACAATAAAGTACATATGTATAAGCTAAAAACATACATTTAATATGCCAAGACTTGTATAACACAGTATGTGGTGCTTTTTGTTTTTTAAAAAGCATAAAACATACCTTAAAAAGTAACTATCAATTTTTTCATAAAAACTTTGTTGTTGTACCTATGTAAATATATAAATTAATAAATCAGTTGGGGAAATAATAATCAAAAATAACCTTTGTATTATAAATTTAAAAATAAAAAGTTACAGAAAAGAAATCAAAAATAAAAACAATACTAGTATAAAAATACCGAATTGAGTAAATAGTATGCAGTTGGCAGTAGATATTTACGTGCTTGCTTGCCGGGCCTAACGCACAACCTTCAATGAAGGAATGCCCATTCACGCATGTCGACACACAGAAGGCGCTCTAACTGAGAATCGAACGTGCAACATCTAACTGTGAGGAGACAATGCTACCGCAGCACCACCACCACAGTACATCCTTACACATTTAAGGATAATGCTACAAAATGCCTTATGGAGTGCATGTCTCAGATTACTGCTCAGATAACACAAGAAAGAAGAACAAACACAGAGAGATAAGAATGAGCTGCATTTCTGCAAGCAATAGTCATAAATGGTTGTGTAATCACTCAGTGCACTAGATCTGAAATTAATACATGTACAAACAACTGTCATATGTTTGTTAGTGCTGTGGATGATGCCGCAGTTGATTGTATGCACAATTATTTCAGTTCTCTGCAGCAACGCTGTGTGGCAAAGAGGGATATGGTACCTTTACTGTGTTTTGAATGTTGATTGAAATAAGAGTTCATATCCTGACCTCTGTAAAAATATTTCAGTATATCAACAGATATTGTGTAGTGTTTATTTCATAGATTTCTTTTCTACATTTCAACCAATTTTCCTTTTTTTTATTTTTTTTTTAAATGGCAGTGTTTGTACAGTGCATGGCTTAGCACAAACAGGAGATCCAGAGAAACACAATGAATGTCAGGTGTGGCTGTGCTCATCACACTTATGCGTCACTTATCAGTGTGCAAACCTGAACTAGTGGCCCACATAGGAAGCTGACAGAACACCTGCACACAGGGTGTAGACAGTGTAAAGGTCAAAAGGGACATTGTGCAGTTTTTGCTTTCAGTCATACAATGCTTCTAAGTGACAAATCACAGTTAACAAGCTTCCCTAATATCTGCAGCCATTGAAAACCTGCAGACAGGACATAGACAGTCAACAGTTTAAAAAGGATGCATTCTATTAATTCTGTTGGGCACTGTGCAAACACTCTAAGCTGCATTGTTTGGCAGTTAACACACAGAACTTAAAAATGAATAATGAATTATGCAACTGTCATTTAACTATTCCTGTGACAGCAGGTGTAAGTGTAGGGCTGTAATACAGATGGTCTTGGGTTCTAATACAGGAAGTGCAACATATTTTTACTGTTTTGACAGTCCAGTTTATAGTAAAGAAAAAAAAATATACAAGTATTGTTCCAACATTCTTGCAGCAACACTGTAAGTGTAGAGCTGACATACAGATGGTCCTGGGTTCTAATACAGGACATTCCAGACATTTTTACTGTTGTTCCATTTCACGTTATATTTAATCTCACTTATAACACTTTAGATAGTGGAGTTGATATCAATTATATAAATATATGAGGGATAAGACACTCTTATTGTGTTTTCAGATGTATGACTGAGTGTATAATGTCTACTATATTTCTGTAAGTATAATTCTGCTATCTGGACTTGGATAACCTTCACACTTAAATAAGACACATACAAAATGAATCTATGTATAAGGACCTTGTCAGGTCACACACATGTATGGTTAACATCTCAAACTGTCATCTGTATTTATCAATGATTCATGACTATGTCTGAAAAGCACTTCTTCTGTGGCAAAGATGGAAAATCACTGCTGTGGAAGAAAATGTTTTGTCCCTTATGAATAGGTTTGAGTGTTACACAGTAAAAATCTATTTTATCAGTGTATAAAGCCAAACCAAAACTGTGTCAGGTCATGAATGTTATGTCCCCAGTGCATGTCTGCAAAGTTAAGTCACCCAACAGTTATAACAGCAGACACCCTCAAACTATTGTCAAGTGTCAGATTAACTTTCCAGTTTCAAAAATTGCTTTCCTCCCTGCTTGGCACTGTTGCTCTCTGCTCTTAACATTCCACAAATACAGTTGACATCATTTCTCAAGTTTGCTCATTACCAGTAAATGACATTTGCCATTGTTCTACTTTTGGCATTAGGCATGTCTGATGTTAGAGGGGAAGACACCCAATTTAAGGTGCAGAGGTGGGATGTTCAGGAGTCCAGGATATTTTCTGGACTCTTGATAAAGTACCACAGCCAAAGGCTTCTGCAGGGGGACGATTCTGGCTGCCAGTACAAGTCTGAGGTTTGGAATAGTCTGGCTAATGCTTTATCCAGTGCAACTGGCATCCCATTTACTGAAGAACAGTGTGGGCACCGTTTCAATGACCTAAAAAGGTGCAAAAGCACTTTGCCAACCATCACGCAAAACCACTGCTCGGTGATGCACTATGCAAAGTAAATGACTGCATGTATTATTTATGTTTATTGTCCATTTAGTCTTCATGTCATGAAACTACATGTGGAAACATAAAAAATGAAGGTCCTATCTAAGAATAAGTCACATATTTACAATGCAGCCATGTGTTACCTCCCCCCATGCACTGCAACCCTGGTCTCTCGATACTTGTTCACAAATATATCAACTACACTGCATAAATTAATAAGAAATATGTGATATACCTTGCACATCTTTAGAATCACAGCACACATTCACATTTTCAAATACTTGTAGTAATGTGATCACCTGTTTGCCTATAGTTTGTAAAGTTGTCACTTAAAGTATACCAGCACATTGGAACACAGCCACCAACCACCACATAATACACATTGCACACTCATCAGTCTGGTAACATGCAGAACTTGAAATATCCTGATTGAACATGCCTGCACATCCATTTCTCTCCAACATCCACTGCTGATGTCATCCACTATAAGTTGTCCTCCAACTTTGTAAAAGTCAGGCTTGTGCTGTGACGTTTGCATAAAGTACTAAGTTCTCCAGTTGCTGTACATAGATAGGTAGGGATTCTGCTTTTACTGCAGTCAATATGGAGGTGCATGCGTGTCTATGTAGCCAGAAGTGCATAAGTCTGTATCCTGCAGCTACCACTCCAATCAAATGGATTGCCAGTTTTTGACTCTTACAAATGTCTATATATCCATTTCATGCTAGCCTCCCAACATCTTCAACCCCAACATTCTCTGCTGGTGTCATCCACTATAAATTGCCCTGCAGCCTTGAAAAAGACAGACTTGTGCTGTGCTGTGGTCCTTGTGTAAAGTACTGCGTTCTCCAGTCTGTGTACTTAGATAGCTAGGGGTTCTGTTCTCACTGCAGGCAACTGGGAGGTGTGTATATGTCTATGTACTCAGAAAAGCATAAGTGTGCATCTTGCAGTTACCACTCCAATCTCATGGATTGCCACTGTTTTTGACATTTGCAAATGTCTACACATCCATTTCATGCTGGCCTCCCAACATCTTCACCCCAACATCCTTTGCAGATGTCATCCACTATAAGTTGTCCTGCAGCCTTGTAAAAGTCAGACTTGTGTCATGGTGCTTGCTTAAAGTACTGAGTTCTCCTGTCTGTATCCTTGGTTAGGTAAGAGTTTTAATCTCACTGCAGTCAACTGGTGTATGTGTTTGTGTGTGTGTGTGTGTGTGTGTGTGTGTGTGTGTGTGTGTGTGTGTGTGTGTGTGTTTGTGCATTTGCTTGATATTAGAGAGAGCATTTTACACCAACATATGGGACACTGCTATTGCCATTTACTCCTCATCAGAAACTGCTGATGTCATCAGCTATAAAGCATTGTCTAACACTCTCCAAATCAGACTTGAGCTGTGGCACTTCCCTTAAATGCAAAGTTCTCTAGTCAGTTTACTTAGATGAGTAGAGGTTCTGTGCTCACTGCAGTCAGCTTGTGTGTGTGTTTGTGCACTTGTCTGACATTAGTGAGACCATTTTAAACCAGCATGTGGGATACTACTATTGCCATTTACTCTTCACCGCACACTGCTGATGCCATCAAATAAAGTGTTGTCTGACACTCTCCAAGTCAGACATGAGCTGTGGCACTTGGCTTAGTACAGAGTTATCTTATTGGTGTACTTAGATAGGTAGGGGTTTGTTCTCACTTCAGTCAACTGGAGTGTGTGTGTTTGTCCACTAGCTTGACATTGAAGAGAATAGTTTTCACTAGCATGTGGGCACTGCTATTACTCACCAGGCACTGCAGATGTTATCAGCTATAGCTGATTTACAGATGCGCAATATTCCTGTCAGACCAGATCAGAGAGTGCCCTGTAGGCCAGGCACAAGTCACCTTATCCTATATGATACAGATTACAGTGACAGAGCTTTCAGTGTATCCACATACATCATGGCATGGTTTGCAGGTCTTGAATTTTCTTGCTCAGAAATCATGGACCTTTTCTATATGGAAAATTGTAATATCCCAGCTGTGTACAACACATGTGTGTGAGTTGTTAATGCTAAATCCATGACTTTTACATCTGTTAGATGCCTGACAGAGGGCATGCATGATGAGGACACTATCATCCTGTGGAACTTGATGAGGTCAAGTCATTTGACATAAATCCACACTGAGGTATTCACTCATCACTGTCAGATGTGGCCATAAACAACTACATTACAGTCAGTATACTACTGCATCACATATGTGGCATTTAAATATGTTGAAATGTGTGAAGTGACATATATATCCGGTCCACTGATCAGGTTTGTACATCAGGGCTGTCTGCTAGGCTCTTTCATATCCATTAACGTCATCGACATCAAGATTGACATACACATTCTGTGTCCAGACAGCTCTCTGGAGGACTACAGATTGTTAGCAATCATTGACTGCAACTGTTATGACAGAGGCACAGTATACTAACCTCGAAAAAGGGCATAGCAAAATAAATTTAAAATGGGTGGCGAAAGCCTAACACATTCTGGCTAGGCTTATAAATGCCCTAGGGCAGATAGCCTAGTATGAACCTATGAACCTATGAACTGTGATATTAGCATAATAGAGACAGTATCAAGACACATCAAATATTGCTGCTGCAGCCATTACAACACATTAAATGAAACAAAAATGTGGGGGATTTGTTACAGTATGAAAACAAATACACAAACCAAGGATAATGTAGACATCGCACTCTATATGCAGACCAAATGTTATGTGACCTGTGTTCTGAAGCAGATGGTATGTGGAACATCCATCAGCACATGGCCACAGTGGTGAGTACTCACCTGTATGCTACACAACTACTGAGTATGTACAGGACATCCACATCAAAGGCCATAATATCACCATAAATCACAGCCTTCATTATACCTATAATTGAGAAGAATATTCCATTCTTCATGTACCTCTCTACATATCGTCCAGTGATTTATAACTTCCAGTGATTTATAACATATTCACAAACCTAAATTCTACACTTATTTCCAAGCTTAAAACTACCTATAATAAGACTGCCAGATTTGCAGCTAACCAAACCTACAAGTCACACCACTGCTTAGCACTACAACAACTAGACTGGCTAGAATTCCCTCAGCTGCTCCAACTATACCAGCTACAAATCATCCACTCTATCCTCTATCTACCCTCCTTCTGCCCCAGCCTCTCCACTATCATATCCAAATATTCCCCTGCAAGGACTCTACACAGTTCAAATCAAAAATTATTAGTCATCTACAAACCCAAAACCAAAACAGGCTGCCTTCTCTATAACTATAACTATAACCCAGCTACATCCTGGAACCAACTCCCCTTGGAAATAAAATCCCTCCAGCATAGCAAAAGTTTCAAATTAGCCACAAGGAAATACCTAAAAACAAAGTGGTCTTGCCACTGTAGCCAACCACCCTGAAACCACCATCCATTCACCTATTTCACCACCTCACTCTTAATGTATCTCTAACACTATTCCCTGCCTCTTCTACCTCTTCCCTTCCTCTATCTCCAACCACTCTTAATTCTTACAATCTCAAAGCAACCTACCTGTCTAGTCTGTCTCCTTTACTCTACCTCCCCTACATCTCCTACTAGCCATTCTTACTTTCCTTTCTTGTTTCCAAACTCTTATATGACTAGATCCTACCCACTTTAAATAAGCATCTGCCTATTAACTCATTTTGCTCTAAGCAGCTTAAATAATATTGTAACTAGTCACATTTTCTTCTGCTAATTGTTTAAAACCTTGTTTGTAACAACTCACCAATTGTTAATACTCTGTATAATTGAATTACCTGAGGAACTTTTTTTCTCTCCAGGTCTCTGCTTGTAAGATCCTATAGCTGATTGTTACTACTATGGTACTAAAACTTAATAAATTGTTTTCTAGTCCTGAGGAGCCTTTCTCCCCTGGTCTATGCTGAAAATGAGCCAAAAGCTCAGCCAGACTAACCCGGTTAACAAATGTAAAATAAATAAATAAAATAAATAAGTGTAACACCTTTACCACACTGAGCTGCCACACATCTTATTGGACATACCAAGGTATTCTTTTTGTTGCATAAAACTTACTGTCTGATGGTGCAGAACATCCAAGGTGTTACACCAGATGCATGTGTGATACCTGTTCTGGTGATGCACACAGTATATACATAGCTGTTTGACAACGTTGATGGCATGTGTTACATTCATGACAGTGTGGATTATGCCATATATATGCCATCCACACCAGTCAGCTAGCCTGGATTTATCATAGTATCACATGCAGGTATAGCAGTGTCCCTCCTAACACCTCCAGCAGATGTTACAGTGTCAGGACAGTATGCTTGATTACCTTATAGATTGCTGACATGTCATAATAGTTTTACAAAGTGTGTTTGTGCAGAACCATCTATGATCACTCAAAATCACATATGTTGTGTCAGACACATGATATTACTGTTGGTATTATTCTGATATTGTCCATGATTGTGCTTGCTTCTTTTACTGTTGTCCATGGGCCTGTAACTGTGTCCCACCTTTTGGAGACCTCTGCTTACATTACACCCATATTCAGGTGTATCAGTTTGCACAGCTTCACAATATGCACTCAAACCCAGCTGTATATTACATGCCCTGATAGATGTCCTTTCCAATGTTAACAATAGGATGCTTATCTTACAAAGACGTATATTCTCCATTGTTATGTCACCCTGTCTGACAGTCATATGATATACCTTTTTACTGTGAAGACCATAGTGTACCATGTTGATATGTAAGTAGTACTGGTACAACTGTCTCCCATTTACATGCCGTCATCTGTTGTACATTATAATATTTCACCTGTCCTCTTTCCCTGTATTCATTCCTACAATTCATCTCTGTGTCCCTATGCAATACAAACACTTCTCCTGATTGTTTATTTTAAATGGCAGTCTATGTACCTTTACTGATCAGTTACCCAACTTTTGTACAGAATGCATTGAATGGGTTTTCACACTACTCTACACTATGTGCACTGTCCTGTATTGTGTTTGGAACATATACCTTACTATATAAGCAACCCTGGTAATCATTATGGGATTCCATGCAACTAATCTAGATTGCTGTAAAAGAAACAAGTTCGCTATCCATGTAGCACTAGACGGTTTCTTGGCCGTCAAAATTTTTGCCTGCCACAATACCACACTTGTTTACATTTAAATGTGGTGCACGGCATGAATATGTAATTAGTGTTGCTGCTCCCCACACAAACACAAACTCCATGTAGGCTTTGTGCCAAGCCTGCACAGAGTTTATTGAATCCTGCTGCTAATCTTATTTGTGGCATCAAATGTGTGAACATTTTTCATTTGTACATCATAATGTACCCTACTGCTAAACAAATGCCTTTCATTAAAATTAATACCTTGTAAGGCTCACTATATACATTTTATGAGTATCATAATTTATGCAGTTTTACTTTGTACAGATGTACTTTGCTATTTTTACTTAACCATTCTAATATCAGTTCACATAACTGCTTCCACACAGCTATGATATAGATATATATACATCAAAGCAACTTTGAAAACATGCAAATCACACTGCTTTAGTTGCATATCTGAATAATGGTCATGTGTAGATATACTGAGATATGCTTGCGTTCACACCCTTTCATGTGCAGTCTGTATAACCCAGCCATCAATATATGGGCTCCCCTGAAATAATAATGATGTCATTTAAAATACAAGTGCATCACACACATCCACAAAAAGGGCCCTGTAAACTATACTGGCTATCAGATAAGGCTGAGGTTTGGAATAGTTTGACCAAGGCTGTTACAAGTGCTACTGCTATCCCACACAAAGGTGAACAGTTTTTTCACCATTATAGTAACATGAAAAGGTGAAACAATTAGCAACAATGGGAAGAATATTATGGGATCCACTTCACACCTCAGAACATAAGTATATTTCTCCATAACCCTGTAATACACTACTATGCCATGGTAAAACACACACATTCTTCATTACTGTTTTTAATTATGTGTAGCCCCTGCAGACATCGACGGAAACCAAGAGATGCTTCAGAAGAGACTGCAATGCATCAGAGCTGCACGTGGCAATTATGGACTCAAGTATTCCTGATTGCCATGCCATACTAGCACTGATATTACTAACAGGTTATCAGGTATCTGGACACCAGGCCACAAATGGTTGTCAGACAACTATAAGAGGATACATAGTCTACATTTGCAATCTCATACCTGTATGATTAGCTCTTGTAGCTTTGAACCGGTCAACTTAATGAATGTGGATTCAGTCTCAGACAACAGAAAATATGTGATATGCATTTTACATTTCATTATTGACTACCTATAGTCATATCTTAGAATAACATTTAGTCAGGCCGAATACATGGTTAATTAACTATCATCCATAAACCAGTTGTAGTATATTACAGTTTCTCTAGAATGTTTTTTAAATGTGAGAGCCAGGACTATCACATCATTGTAACAGCAATTCATTTCCTCACACATTTATATCTGGATGTAAATAATCATAAAAATGTGTGTGGAATTTGTAATGACCGTGACATTAACATTAAATAAATATTTATAATATTTTTATTATGTCTCTCCCACTACCTTCCTTCTTGCTATCATTTCTAATATTTTCTTATTATTATCCATCATTGCATTGCAACATTCTTTACGGCTTCATCATGACCACAAGCACAGATAGCTAGACCAGCTACAGTGGCTCAGACCACTATCCCTCCACAAGTGGCTGTAGCAATGCCACCAGCAGAAGCACAGCACTTCTGGGTCACAACCTGCCAATATTGCCTTCACAGCACATGCACTATCTGCACCACCTGCATCAGGTAGCTCTACCTTGGGGACTGGTGTAGTGGTGTTCAGCAGGAGAAGTGCCAGTGGAGGCAATGATTATGTCACCTGATGGGAACTTGCAGGACTGGTGGGGGGGATTTTTATTTATTTATGCATTTATTTTATTTTATTTATAAAAAAGTAGTGATTATGTCACCTGACAAGAGCTCACAATGCTGGTGAAGGAAATTATGGAGAGAGGCCATGGTGCCTGCATTGGCCGTATGGAGAGAATCCTGATGCATATTGCAAAATTGCTTCACCATCTGGCTTTTCCCAGGTGTCTGCAACAAGAGATAGTGGTGACAGTTTCGTATCCCAAGTTATCCCAAGTTCCCAAATTCTTTGTACATATACAGTTATAACTTGTAAAGAAGTAGATAGATATGGTCCTATACCATCAACATTTTGCTCATTTCTTAATTACTCCACTAGTGTGTACTCCCCTCTTTTCATCTCTGCCTATCATCTCCATTTCACACCTATAATATAGTCTAAAAAATAGGTGCATTCACCAGAAACATGGCAACATATGGCTTATAAACAGAAATCCCTATTTCTGTCCTCAGTATTTGCATAGCACTTGGCATTAAGCAGCAAAGCATACTATTAGTTCTTGTCCTATGATAGTCTGTCTTTCGGCTTTTCCCAGTTAGGGGTCGCAACAGCGGAACTACGGTCCGCTAATGATTGGCAGTAGATTTTTACGTGCTGGCTTGCTGGGCCTAATGCACAACCTTCAACGAAGGAACGCCCATTCACGCATGTCGACACACAGAAGACACTCTGAGAATCGAACGTGCAACATCTAACTGTGAGGCAACAATGCTACACACAGCACCACCACCGCAGTAGTTCTTGTCCTATGATAAAAACTCAAAAAATACCTCTACATGTGCTAACACTTTGGCATCTACCATGCAATTAAGCTTGATAAAATTGCTCTTTGGTAACTAATTTTGACAGAACCTGATATGGGAGAGTCCATTCCATTGCAGTTGATGCACTGCTGTATGTAACTAATGGTAGGATTCTTTCACATTTTCCTTTGCAGTGTCACAATGAGGTCCTCTGAATTTGTATAGTTACAAACATATTTGCAAACTGGTATTAATGAGTGCAACAGTAATATCACTTGCATGTATGCTTCATCATTACCCTGCACATTGCATAGATATTACTGCAAGTTTTCATTGATGCAGTCATAAACACAAGACTTAATGTCAACAATGCATAATGCAGTGATCTGGAGTACAGGAATCAGGAATGCATGAGTGGCACTGCACTGTGTAACAGCTGTCACTATCACTCAACACCACCCCATTTAATCCCTTAGTATTTACCTTTGTGACTTCCGTTCAGCACACTTCCTACATCTGTGACTTGTCAAACACATGACAGTCCAAGCCTCTTTGTAATTTCATCTGATACAGCATTGCTGTGGAGCATATCAGTTAGTCTATCATGACTTCCATTCCAGCAATGTACACTTTCACCAGTCTTACACAAATATATCATTCCCTAACATGACAATTCATATGAAGTAATGTATGTATCACTTAACAGACATGGACATGACACTTTTGAATACTAAAAAAAAAAAAATGACTCTTCCAACTATCATTGTTGCAAACAGCTTGGCATGAAGTAGCACTGTTAACCAAACTTAATAATGGACTCTCAAGATAATCCACACCAGAAGTACGAAACACAACTCAAGTGAATAGCAAAATAAATCCACCGGATTGCTTAAAACCACAAATGTATTTAATACGAATGTAAAACAGCAGTTCCAAACGTCAAGCGCTTTCACTAGGCTAAGCTAGCTTCATCATAATAATGGTAATTGACACTTCATGCTGTATAAATAAAAAACACAAGAGGCAGGGGTATATTTCTACGGGATCTGAACACATACTCGACTAACATATGTCCAAATCAAGAAACATCGAACACATACACGAAAGCGCTTAACATCGACAAGCGCTTCCGTGTATGTGTGTCTGTTTCATAGATTGGATTACAGTGCGGGTAAGGGATAATTCCCTTTTCCCCACTGTAGTGAGATCTCGGAGTGAGAACAATAAAGTAGGGGGGGGGGGTGGGGGGGGGGTGAAACCCCCCCTGCAGAAACGTCGATTTTTTTTGAACTACACATACACGGAAGCACTTTTCGATGTTAAGCGCTTTCGTGTATGTGTGTTCAGTGTTTTGTGATTCGGACATATGCTAGTCGAGTATGTGTCCTAGACCCATTTCCACAAATGTATGTTAGCTAGTAAGGGATAATTCCCTTTTCCCCACTGTAGTGAGATCTCGGAGTGAGAACAATAAAGTAGGGGGGTGTGGGGGGGGTGAAACCCCCCTGCAGAAACGTAGATTTTTTTTGAACTACACATACACGTAAGCACTTTTTGATGTTAAGCGCTTTCGTGTATGTGTGTTCAGTGTTTTGTGATTCGGACATATGCTAGTCGAGTATGTGTCCTAGACCCATTTCCACAAATTTATGTTAGCTCTTTCTTTCACTTCCACTTACATGAACATCTTCAGGCAAATAAGAACAACTACAAAATCATTTTAAATAGTCTAAACAACATTTTTATAACTACACAATTAATCCAACATGGGAAGGATTAGCTTGGCAACTGAGGCTAAATGCCTATGTATACTCTGGTCTTAATGACCATTGTCCTCTAAAATGTATTTTACAGTTAAAATCCTTGGAAAGGTGAATTATCCATCCCATTTTGGATTTATTGTGTATTTATAAAAATGTTGTTTATTGTAATTTGTTTATATTTCTTTTGTACATGTGTATACTTTTAACTGGGAGGATGTTTGTCTTTAAATACTTAATTAGGTTTGTGATGTCACATGACCATCTTTTTAAATGATTTTGTAGTTGTTCTTATTTGTCTGAAGAAGTTCATGTAAGTGGAAGTGAACAAATGCGCTAACATAAATTTGTCGAAATATACCCTGCCTCTTGTATTTTTTGTTTTTACAGTTGTAGTTTTTCATTTTTTGACTTCACGTTGTATAGCAAAACCTGAGCAGAATTTGCCTTTGGCTGAATTCATATGCTGCTTCTAGCATTAATATGCTTAGCCCTGCTGTGCAAGAGAAATTAATACTGATATTGATATTAAGACACAGTTATTATTATAAGTATAATAGGCTCAGTGGTCTAATGTACTCCTGTTGTGATGTTGGAATTATCAATACTTTATGTTGCAAATTGTGATACGCACATTGCCAGTGTCGGTTTCACAAACCCCGTTGCTTATTCTTCCATACACGTGTCACATTCCCTTCAATTGTGCTTCTTCTGACAAGTCTGACATGACTTCTTCTGTTCTGTCAGCACCTAGTATACAGGTCTAGACAATGCTGAGTCAGGTAGACAGGTGTTCAAGGCCAGCAGTGTGTACCTAGTATTGGTGTGCACAAAAACAACTGGCAATAGGCTACTTATGTTAACATTTACACAGTTACAGGTTTTGATCATCCAAGTGTCGTTCTTTCTTTTTATGGAAGGCCATATGCATTCAAACACACTACTAAATTTGACTCTTCAGCTGTTTACTTTCTGACATCTGTGGTATGACATCTACTGTGGCATAAGCAACTAGTGTTCAAATCCATCAGTGTTTGCCTTCTATAAGTGTGTAGCCAAATAAAATTAGTGACATTGAAATTGGTGAAATTGGTGACAATGCAGGAATGGCCTACTCAGCAGGTGTGATGTTACATATTTTGAAGGGTGAAGGATGTTGATTCCCTAAGTGCTGTCCTTTTTTGAAATCATGCAGTTTCATAATGTACATTGTAGCTTTCATTGTGCAATTGTTAGCAAAAAGCAGCATCACTATTCAGCAGTTGGAAATAGTAATTCTCATTTCTTGTTCTAGGATGGCACAGCAGATAGCATTGCTGTTTCATAACAAGAGGTTCTTTGGTTCAATTCTCAGCAGGGGTACCTTCTGTGCTGAGTCTGCATATCCTCCATTTGTTCACGTAGGTTTCCTCTGGGCTGCTGCAGTTTCTTCCTACACTCTAAAGACATGCAATAGATGGATTGGACAATCTAAATTGGTCATAGGTGCGAGTGTGTGGTATGGAAGAACAGCTGTGGCAGGGCTAGCCACCCAGCAGTGTGATCTTTGGCTCTGGATGATTGTCGGTATTCAAGTGACACCCTGATCCCGTATGCAAAAATGGGAAGGGAGATTGTGGATGGATTGATGGATTTCTTCATCTGTGGAAAGAAATGCTAAGAATTTGCCTTTGGCCACATAGGTCTGTTGTGCATCATGCAAAGTTAGAGCTGATAGGCACAGTACAGAAATAATGATACAGGCCTGTGCAGACATTTATTATGTGAACTATCTCAGCTTCCGCAGGTCACTATAACCCTAATGTGATGTTCAAATAGCCTGTAAGGTATGTTCAGGGATGTGATTTATTTATTACTGTTGTGTGTTATGCAGCTTCATTTCCCTTGTCATTCTCCCAAAACATCACTCTTCCTTCAGATGTGTAGTTTCTAACAATGTTGTACAAATAGTTCTGTGGCATTAGTAACATGTACACGTCATGCGACTGTGAGTTAGGTAGGCAGGGTTATGAATATCATTTGTTATACATTGCAGCAGTGTATAGCATATAGACAGTAATGACTTACTGCACAGATGTGCTATGATAAAGTCTACTTTGATTAAGCAAAATGATGTCTGCAACCAAAACAGGCTCCAGAGGGATGGACGGGTACAGGGAAAAATGAAAGTGAGGTCAGGATATTTCCTTGCCCAAAGTCAGAGACAATTGAGCATATATAAACAAACTATAACAAGTATGTTTTCCCTTAAAACCAAGATAGATTGTTATAAGTATTCCAGGCCAATACTTATCTTACATTTTAGACTGAGAAAACATAGATCTGTAGATGTGGGATTGATAAAAGTAGAAATCAGGTTATTGCTAATAAAAGGGATTATTATTGTTAGCCTGTTCCAGCTGAGCTACACACCATTTCAGGTTTTCAGAAGCTTTAGTTCAGATATCTGCAATATTTTTCTACAAGTTGAATATATTCCTGAAATTAACACATTCACTGCTTTGAAAGACTTTAGCTACAGTAAGAGTTCTGTTATTCACTACTGTCATGATCATTCACTTCATGTGAGCAAATAAAGTAGTTTGCAGCAACTGAAAAGGGGGGGGGGCGGGTGGAAGCCAAATGATCCAGTATGCAGGAATAGCTGAAACAGGTGTAAAGTAATTTTAGGTACCTTATTAAGTAATAGGTAGCGATAAACATGGTAGTAAAATATAACGAAATCTGAGCATTCTGTCAGAGTTAGGGTGCAATAACAGCAGTAGTAGTTGGTTTGGGGCAGCAGTTCCTCCTCGACTTCTATTAGTACACTATGAGGGTGAAATCAGCTCAGCGGTATGCTTGAGTCAGCTTGGCAAAACTACACCACGTTTTTGTGTTATATTAGTTATTCAGGCACTTTACATTGTTATTTCTAGGTAGCAGAGAGAAAACAGGAATGAATCTTGAGCAACTAAAACAGAAATAGTAAAAGATTTTATAGAAAGCAAGCCCAAGGCCTTCCCTGAGGGTTAATGGAAAAATGCTCATAGAGTTGTGGGAGGCCAAGAGAAAAGGTTATAAAGAATACGTATTTGGAGAATGAGAGATTATTTCAATGCTAGAGAGGATTTTCTGTTTGAGATATCAGAAATGGAGGGGGCAGATGCAAATAGCATACCTTGTTGTGTGTTAGGGCTTTCTAGAAAAACAAAGTTATCAGAAATTGTCCATGGAAGGGCATAGAGGATATCCTGTAGTAAAGATTAGAGAGAAGAAAAGACGGAGACAAGTAGAATGTTCAGTATTACTGGAAGCAATGCATATCATGAAAAATAGAGTAACCTTTTTAGCATAGACAAACAGCAGATTTCTAAGCTTGATATTGCAAAGTCACATTAGAAATTTACATAAATGTTCAGTGCACCTATGAAACAGCCTAGTATATAAAATAATAATGTTCATCACGTTGATCCCTGCTGCAGTAGCCATCACTATATGGGTTATATCCTAGCAAAGATATAGCAGGCAGCCAACTTCTGCACACCCAACTGTCAGGCTGCTCACGCTGAGCTGTTTAAAAGACAGGTTTGGGCACCAAGCCCTTCAGAGATTTACTTTTGCTAAAGAGTACACTGCGCTAAGGCTTTTGGGGAATCAATGGTTGGCTTGGAGCTGTTTCTTTGCTCGACAGATAAGTTCCCTTTGGGGAAAAAAACAAACTATTTTTTGTGTTTTATCACTTTCCTCGTCAAGAAAGTTATTTGAAAGTTTGAAAGTTTGTTTTAAGACATTGCCATGAAACTGTATAGTACTTTTAAACAGGAGTACTTTTTTCCACTCAGTTTAAAAGTTGTGTAAAGTAACTTAAAACCAATTTTTCTATAGAGAAATTCTGTTAATTTTACTTTTAGTAGGGTTTGCAAAGTGTTTTAAAGTGCTTTTTACTGTATTTTTCTTTGAAAAAAGTGTCTTTTAAAGACATGCAGCATCATTTTCTGCTTCTTTTCCATGGGAAAGAGACACCATTTAGAGTTTGAACATAGAGCAAACTTCCAGTCCCATGAGTGGTCCTTCTTCCAGCCACAATAAGAAAAAGTTAAACAAACTGCCTTTGCCACCACAGCAGGCTAGCAATTTTGCCTCAGCCACAGATGAGTGACTCTGCTGTGGCCATTTGTTGTACCTCAGACCACTCAGCGTTTACCCCAGATTCCTCTGGTCTAGTACCTACAGCCACTCTGGACAAGGGATAACTACATCCTTTGCATTTGTTGGGGTCCTCTCAGTGGGCAAATGAGAGGCACTCTCATCAGTTCTGGGAAAGGGAACAGCGAAGGCTTCTCTGTTGTATCAATATTCTCTGCCCATCCCTGGGGAGGCTGCTACTGCCATTAGCAACACGGGTGACTCCATTTTTTTCTGTCAATGAGAAACCGAAAACTAAGCATGTGTCTATCTCTCCTCAAATTTCTTGACAGGAGTAGTTTAATGGGTCTGAAAGAGGGTTTAATTCAGGCTGTTGATCCTTCTAGTAAAGTAGTTTCTGGAAAAAAGAGGGATACCTCTTTCCTGAATAGACTGAAGATTCTGAATCTGGATGGGAAGATAAAGGGACAGATATGGGGGTTTCACCTCAGACTTCTGATTCAGATTCAAAGGAGAGCTCAGTTTCTGATTCTTAATGTGGGGTTTTACTTTTCTCTGAGACTGTTGCTAAAATGTGCCAGCATTTTCAGGGGAGAACAATGAGGTTTCTCAGTAACTCAGAAAATACTATATCTTGTTACAGAACGAATCTCCAGATCCTACACCCATTTAACCTATTCTGTCTGCTTTAGAAGATGTGTGTTACTGCCTGCAATTTTCCTGATAGTTAGCCAGCTGCCCCTAAAACAGCAGATGGGATGTGTAAGGTTCCCCAGTCTTTAAATATTACACGATTCCCAAACCTGACCCAGCAGTTATAGTGTAGTTAATCCAACTGCTGCTAAATACTGAGTTAATTCCTATCCTACTATATATGGTAAGGATGAGAAAAATATTGATAAGTATGGGAAAAAGTGTACACTTTTCCAACTTTGATTTTCTGAATTTTAATTTTGTGAGGAAGGTTTTGTCTATGGTTTCTTTTTGTGAGTTAAAATTTGCTTTAAATAATTTAGTTTCTTCTACTGCACAGGTCACTAATATTGTTTACAGTCTATTTATGACTCTGTCGATACTTCTTCCAGGGCTATGGCCACTGGCACTGTTTTGGGGAGGTTTGCATGGCTACATTCTCAGAACCTTTCAGATGATGTTAAAAATTAAATTTTTAAATTCACCCTTGATAAAGATTTAGTTTTTGGTCCCTCTGTTGTAGATGTGATCAAAAAAGTATGATGAAAGGTGATCCAGGGAGTCTGAAGCTGAAGAAATTCATTGTATTTTACAGACAAAAGATCTTACATTAAATTTGTTTGAAGTAAGTGTTACCCAGTCTGCCATCTTTTTACTTTATGATCCAGGGAATCTCTAAGATTTTCATCCCTTCTTTTCCATATTTTCTAAGGGATTGTAACTCTCCATTCACTTTTAGCAAACAGCAGAAAAAAAGTCACATGAAAATATGGGTAAACAGATGTTTAAGAAGAAATTGCAGGGGATTCCAAAAATAAATCCCAAACCTCCCAAAACCAAGGACAGTCCAACAAATCAGAATGACTATTCAAGAGACCTTGTGAACCCCTCTGACCCTGGCAGTCTTTTATCTTCCAGAAAGTCAGATTCTCTATTATTCTCTTTGGCAGCAGATAGTTTCAGATAAATGGGTTCTGAAAGTCATTCATCAAGGCTATAGATGGCAGTGGAAGGAAATTGCTCCTTTCCATGGGTGCATTCTTCACCTTCCAAGTCATACTCTGACACCATGTCATGTGTTATACTTACCTAGCTACAGAATGTTCCATGTCATGTGCTACACTTATATAGCTACTGAAAGCAATGTGTCATGGGTTACACTTACCTAGCTACAGCGAACTCCATGTCATGAATTATTAGAGTTTCCTGACTACAGAAAGCTCCATGTCCTGAGGTACACTTTCCTAGCTACAGAAAGCTCCAAGTCATGTGTTACATTTCCCTGGCTTACAGAAAGCTCCATGTCATGTGTTACATTTCCCTAGCTTACAGAAAGCCCCAAGTCATTTGTTATACTTATCTAGCTGCAAAAATCCCCATGTCATGTGTTACACTTAAATTGCTTCAGAAAGCTCCACATTATGTGTCACAGTTACCTAGGTGCATAAAGGTTCATGCCGTATGTTACACCTACTTAGTTACAGAAAGCTCTATGTCATGTATTACAATTACCTAGCTTCAGAAAGCTCCGTGTCATGTGGTACACTTATGTTGCTACAGAAAGGTCCATGTCATGTGTTACATTTTCCTAGCTACAGAAAACAGTATGCCTTGAGTTACACTAACCTAGCTACAGAAATCTCCATGTATTGTATTACACTTACCTCACTACAGAAAGCTCATTGCCATATGTTATATTTGCCCAGTTGCAGAAAGCTCCATATCATGTGTTACACTAACCTAGCTGCAAAAAAACCCATGTCATGTGCTACATTTACCTAATTTACAGAAAGCTCTGTGTCGTGTGTTACACTTAACTTTCTACAGAAAGTACCATGTCATGTGTTATACTTACCTAGGTGCGTGAAGTTTCATGTCACGTGTTACACTTACATAGCTACAGAAAGCTCTGTATCATGTATTAAACTTAGCTGGCTTCAGAAAGATCTGTGCCATGTGTTACATTTAACTGGCTACAGAAAGGCCCATGTCATGTGTTACATTTTGCTTCAGAAATCTCCATGTCATATGTTACTCTTACCAAGCTACAGAAATCTGCATGTCATGTATTACACTTACCAACCAACATAAAGTTTACTGTCATATATTATATTTACCCAGCTGCAGAAGGCTCCATGTCATGTGTTACACTAACCTAACTCAGAAAAGACCCATGTCATGTCTTACACTTAGCTAGCAACAGAAAGCCCCATGTTATGTGTTACACTTAGCTACAAAAAGTCCCATGTCATCTGTTATGCAACAGAAAGCCCCATGCCATGTGTTACACTAACCTAACTCCAAAAAGCCCCATGTCATGTTTTACACTTATCTAGCTGCAGAAATCTCCACGTCATGTGATACACTTACCCAGTTTACAGAAAGGTCTGTGTCATGTGTTACAGTTACCTATCTACAGAAAGCTCCATGTCATATGTTACGCTTACCTAGCTACAGAAAGCTCCATGTCAATTGTTACAATACCCAGCTTCAGAAAGCTGCATGTTACGTGTAACACTTGCTTAGCTACAGAAAGCAATGTGCCATATGTTACATTTACCTAGCAACTGAAATCTCCTTATCATGTATTATACTTAACCTAGCTACAGAAAGCACAATGTCATGTTTTAACCTTACCTAGCTACAGAAAGCCCCACGTGATGTGTTACACTTACTTAACTTACAGAAAGCCTCATAGCATGTGTTTCACTTACCTAGCTATGGAAAGTTCCATCTTGTGTGTTACACTTATCTAGTTACAAAAAGCTCCATGTTATGTGGTACACTTACCTATCTACAGAAAGCTCCAAGTCATGAGTTACACTGACCTAGCTACCAAAAGTTCCATGTTATATGCTAACATTTATCTAGCTACAAAATGTCATGAATTATACTTTATCTAGCGACAGAAAGCTCCATGTTGTGATTTACATTTGCCTAGTTACAGAAAGCTCCATTTCTTGTGTTACACTTATCTAGCTACAGAAAAGCTCAATTTTATGTATGACACTTCTTTTTTAAGATTCAGTCTGAATAATAACTGATAATACATAGTGTTTGTTATCTTTACTAAAAACATTCAAATGTTACAGCTATTATCGCTCTTTTCTCAAGTTGCACACACTAGAACATAATTCTTTATTAGTGCAGAGTGACTGTAGATAGGGCTAAAAATTAATTAAGTTAATCTTTACATGTAGAGGTAAAGGACATTGTCAGAAACTGCAGAATAAGAATATTGATAAATCGTGGTTCATGATCATAGCTCGTATTTGTAAGCAGTGTATACATGATGGCTGGCTTCCCCTAAAATAGCAATGCTTTTACAGCTCTCTACAATCACACACAGTGCAGTCTGATATAAAATCAATAAAAATAAACAACCACAAACCAGTGACCCAATAAAAGTCCAAGCAAATTTTATTCATTCTCTGACTTCTCGGCTGGAATGCCTTCAAAGGAGAATACAGACTCAAAAAAACGCTCAATATGAATAGTGCTTCCAATTATTCAGTAAAGACTCAATTAAAAAAAATCACATACATATTTAAAGGAAAACTCTCCAATTAAGTTTAGAATTCAGACCATTTTATTTTTTGAGTTGTGTATTATTTTGATATAAAATCAATGTCTATTATTTCAAATCAAATTGTATGTTTTTTAGTGCACCTTAAACTGATTTCATGCTTTGTTACACATACAAATATATACAACCAAGTAGTTCAGTCATAAATGGCTAAAACGCTTCCCCTGCTGTATTACCAAAAGCAATCTCAAAGCAAAGGTTAAATTTAAGGATTAAAACAAACAACACGAATCCAACATGAGTAAAGTTTTTTTTTTTTTTGTTTTATAATTCTTAATTTAGAACTCTCCTTCTTTGGAATTCAGAACTGCAGAAGAAGAAGAAAAAAATGATTAATAAATCAGTCAAATGTTTCAAAGAAATGAAGTAAAATGTTGATGTATCTCTGAACGACAAAACTGAAAGTTGACAGCTAATTCACATATAATGCATTAAATCAAAAGCAATGTTCTTTCAAAGATTAATGGCAAGACAATTCTCAGAGTGCCAGTTACTGTGGTTTTTTTTTACAACTCGTTTTCATTTTGCAGATGACAGACATATGTCTCTTATGCAATAACATTTTTATATTGTCAAGCTCATCTTCGCATGGAGTGTTGCAGTATTTACTGACTTCCTCTCACCTGCTATTGATCATTGTCTTAGGATCCTTTGCAAAAGAAGCATTTGTGGGTCAGCCATGTGGCATGCCTGCCTTCTTGCCACTCTTGTGATACTGACAAGTCTTTACATTGTACATTTATTTGTTGTACGCTTGTGCTTGCAAGCATTCCCATTCTGATTACTTGAAGCTGCAATAACTTATTCCTTATTATTGTGTTAGCTTTGGCCTAATGTGCTTAAGTTTAGTTTGATGCTTAAGTATCATTTCAGTCTTCATATCTTTAATGCTAAGCAGAAACAGGAACATGATTTATTTTTACCAGATTTGTATCGGCACTCAGCAGCTATTCTGTTAACCATCTCCTGCTGTTCTCTTTTACTCTCTGCCTCCTTCACTGAATAAGTGTAACCGAACACTTCCTGTCCTGATGCAACTTCAATGTTTACCATTTTCATTTCTTTTTTTGTTTGTTTCTTTCCCAGTGTCACATTTGCATATACTTGTGGAGAGCAATACCTCAAAAGCTAACTTAAAAAATATTCATAAATTTACTGGCACAGGTACAGGGCATATGCTAGCAGTGCAAGAAATCTGTGTTTGGGAGTAAGTCCATGCTATCAGATTACACAGAACAGGGAAAACTAAGTGAAAACTATTTACTTTTCTTAAATGTGTGCTTGGTGAGGCACAATTCCTATGGGATAAATGAGTTCTGGCAGCACTAGCTGTACAGAGTCAAACACCTAGTCCACCATATGAGCTGATTACAGTAGTGTGTGCAGTTTGCACTGTGCAGTACGTGATACAGATGTGGTGTGGCTAATGAACTGGTGCCTGCATGATGAATGACTTCTTTATTTAGTCTCCATACACCCATTCCTTACTTCTCACTCCCGTACCACATGCAGTTAGACATCAGTTTGTGTGTCCTTTGGGGCAGACTCACCTGATGAATGTTTACATCAAGGTGTACCAGGATACATTGTAAAATAAATGGAAATGGATTCTACAGCTGGTAGAATGAAGTCCAGTAAAAGTGTTAAATGGAAAGGATTGGTATCCTAGATAAGCAATCTAAATACTTCAGTTAGTGTTCAAAATTTCTGATCCAGTTTTTGGTGTGTCTTTTCCTTTCATTACTTATTATTGTTTTAGGATTCTCCTGAAGCATGCCATAATTATATACAGAAATGATAATCACACTACTTCTGCTTTACATACGCAATGTTCCTCCTGTACTTTCCAGGTACATCATTAAACTAATGATGTTTCTGCTATTTATTCTTCATATGCCCATTATATGTCTATGTTCATGCTGTTTTTTTTACTAGACTATGGTGCAGTTTATAATGGTATGTGATGTTGTGATCATTAAAAGGTCAAGGTGTTTTTTTTTTACTTTTTTATTTTAATATCTACTCATTTCCTTGTCTGTTTGTGTTCCTCTTTCTTAGGTAGATAAACCCGTTGGACACAAGCATCCCTTTTTAGCAGTAACTTAAAAGTACTGACTGACTAAGTGATTTAAACAACATCAAACAGTTTTCTTGTAGAAAATGAAAGAATTAAATCCAGGACTACAGAAGCTATGGATTTCCTCTAGATGGATGTTTTGGTTGTTTTGCTTAGTAACTGGCCATAAAATCTTCAGATATTTCTGTCTGCTAGACAGTTTAGTACTGTGAAATTAAAATCACCTAAAATAAGAAAGACATTTCTAAGAAACATACCCCGTGTTTGCTATGTGTGGGGTTATTACATTGATTTGATCTCTGGCATATGTTAATACTTGATTTTTGTACACACATTACATTTGGGCCATCTGCTTCAACTCTGAATGTCAGTTAAACTGACAAATTCAAAGTAAATTACAATTTCCAGAAAAATGCTTTAAATCTGAAAGCCACTTTTCTTTTCCAATCTGCTGCCTGCAATAATAAGGAATACTTCTTTCTTTTAGTTATGTCTTGAATATAAAGACTTTGATTACACATGGAGTTAGTGTTTTTAACTTTAGTTAGCACACCATCTCCATAAATTACAGGCATTCACAAAATACATAAATAAAAAGTAAACATCCCCAAATGGAGTTATCATCATATTGTAATATAAAAACTGATAACTGATATCAGTTGGCTAATGCTAACAACCGTAAAAAGGATTATGACTCATTTAGTGTGTTGTCAACAAGGATAAATTCATGTGATGCAAAAGGAATCAAACCCAGGGATAGAGGATGAAGGTAGTTAGCAACTCATCTGTGCAAAACTGACCAAATAATTTGAGGGGATGGCTGTAGAAAAGCTGCTGGCTGAGATATATTGGTTTAGTATCAAAGGATGGTGATGATGACTGAATAGAAACATCTTCCAAAACAAACATTAGGCATTCCCAAGGATCCATTGACATCATGACAGCATTGTGGCCAAGCCAATATAATTTACTTTTCCTATGTGATGAGCAGCAATGTAAATGCGATATGTATGCGACAAGGCCAATGTGCATACATGACGAGGAGCCCCTCATCAAAGCCGCAGCATGTACCCATGGCCAGATCATGGTAAAGACACCTCACAAACACATCAAAATACAAGCAGCTGAAGTGAACAATGACAGTGCATGAGCACTCATAGTAGTGGATGCAAGCACACAAGCATGGTTACATAATGCTGATGTAATCAACAGCAACAAATTCACACACAGAGAAATGTGCAATGGAAAGGAATGTACCACAAATGCTGAGGCTGGAGTAAAGGTTATACTATAATCAGAGAATTTGCAAAGATGGACAACATGCGAGTGCTAACAAAATTGCGGAACAAAACAATTGATGGAAAGCAGTGTAAAGAAGGTGCCATGTCCATATGGCAGTTTTGAAGAATGTGAAGTAAACACAGGATGGGTGGGATATAATAAAGTATTGTGATGTAACAACCTGCACTAGACCTGGCAACATTGGAATGTAGAGGGGTGTGATATAATAAGGTATTGTGATGTAACAACCTGCACTAGACCTGGCAACATTGGAATGTAGAGGGGTGTGATATAATAAAGTATTGTGATGTAACAACCTGCACTAGACCTGGCAACATTGGAATGTAGAGGGGTGTGATATAATAAAGTATTGTGATGTAACAACCTGCACCAGATCTGGCAACATTGGAATGTAGAGGGGTGTGATATAATAGGGTATTGTGATGTAACAACCTGCACCAGACCTGGCAACATTGGAATGTAGAGGGGTGTGATATAATAAGGTATTGTGATGTAACAACCTGCACCAGATCTGGCAACACTGGAATGTAGAGGGGTGTGATATAATAGGGTATTGTGATGTAACAACCTGCACCAGACCTGGCAACATTGGAATGTAGAGGGGTGTGATATAATAGGGTATTGTGATGTAACAACCTGCACCAGACCTGGCAACATTGGAATGTAGAGGGATGTGATATAATAAGGTATTGTGATGTAACAACCTGCACCAGATCTGGCAACATTGGAATGTAGAGGGGTGTGATATAATAGGGTATTGTGATGTAACAACCTGCACCAGACCTGGCAACATTGGAATGTAGAGGGGTGTGATATAATAAGGTATTGTGATGTAACAACCTGCACCAGATCTGGCAACATTGGAATGTAGAGGGGTGTGATATAATAGGGTATTGTGATGTAACAACCTGCACTAGACCTGGCAACATTGGAATGTAGAGGGGTGTGATATAATAAGGTATTGTGATGTAACAACCTGCACCAGATCTGGCAACATTGGAATGTAGAGGGGTGTGATATAATAGGGTATTGTGATGTAACAACCTGCACCAGACCTGGCAACATTGGAATGTAGAGGGGTGTGATATAATAAGGTATTGTGATGTAACAACCTGCACCAGATCTGGCAACATTGGAATGTAGAGGGGTGTGATATAATAGGGTATTGTGATGTAACAACCTGCACTAGACCTGGCAACATTGGAATGTAGAGGGGTGTGATATAATAAGGTATTGTGATGTAACAACCTGCACCAGATCTGGCAACATTGGAATGTAGAGGGGTGTGATATAATAGGGTATTGTGATGTAACAACCTGCACCAGACCTGGCAACATTGGAATGTAGAGGGATGTGATATAATAAGGTATTGTGATGTAACAACCTGCACCAGATCTGGCAACACTGGAATGTAGAGGGGTGTGATATAATAGGGTATTGTGATGTAACAACCTGCACCAGACCTGGCAACATTGGAATGTAGACGGGTGTGATATAATAAGCTATTGTGATGTTACAACCTGCACCAGATCTGGCAACATTGGAATGTAGAGGGGTGTGATATAATAGGGTATTGTGATGTAACAACCTGCACCAGACCTGGCAACATTGGAATGTAGAGGGGTGTGATATAATAAGGTATTGTGATGTAACAACCTGCACCAGACCTGGCAACATTGGAATGTAGAGGGGTGTGATATAATAAGGTATTGTGATGTAACAACCTGCACCAGACCTGGCAACATTGGAATGTAGAGGGATGTGATATAATAAGGTATTGTGATGTAACAACCTGCACCAGAGCTGGCAAAATTGGAATGTCTGCAGTGGACCTGTACTGCAATGTGAATCTCATGAAAACATAAATACATGTTGCACTGATGGGAGTCAATCCAGCCATTCAGTCCATATGCCAGTATATCCACAGTGAATGTTTACATCAAGGTGTACCAGGATACATTGTAAAATAAATGGAAATGGCACTGTGAGCTTCTGCAGAAGTGGGGTCATAAAACACATAGCTGGGAAATGTAGGTCTGTAGGAAACCTGGCAGTTAGCAAACAGAAAAGTTACAAAACTACATTCAACCCCCAGGGTATATGAAACCACCAAACAATTGTAATGATGCAGGAAAAATTATTGTTTAAGTACATTGATCCAGCAAACAAGTTAGAATAATGGCAGTAGCTGTGCTTTATTTCAAATTGGAATACATCATCAAAGCTTAGCTAATTTGCACATCTAACTGGCATATGCAAGGGATTTCCCTTCATTTATCCCATTAGAAGCCCATGGGTACTATTCATATTCTTGTTATTCACAGTTGTGCAGCAGCTATCTGTGAACATCATTGCTATGCCTGTATGCAAATATACTGAGCACAGGCTATTTGAGATAACTATAGCAGTGCAAAAGCTTGTGTGAAGCAATGCCTAATTTCAATACTTAAAGAGGGGAAATGGTTTAGTTATGTGAGAATTGATATAGTAAAATGTAAAGTCTGTTCACTTTAGACTTTTTTTTGAAGTTATGGTAGAGTGAAGCAATGCTCAAGCCCACTGAAGCTAATGACAGGAGTGAAGGCAAGCTGCACCCAGCACAGCTATTCATAACAAGAATTAAAAAAATATAAAGGGGTTTTATGCATTGTCTATAGGGGTATCCATATGTTGACACCCTGATTGTTTCTTTGAAAGGTGTGAAAGGAGAAGATTGAAAAGATTAAAAAATTGGGAGACATAACAATAAGGGACACTCAGAAGAAACATGCCAAGATTGTTATGCATGAGGATGTGGGAGAATAAGATTGTTATATTTTGGCAGGGGATAGATCCTCTTCTTATTTTTCAAAGTTTTTATGTAAGAGAAAAGACTGAGAAGGAAGTAAGGTAGTGGGTATAGGAAAGAAGAGAGAGGTTAGAGAAGGATGGAGGTATAGAGGAGTTGTAGCCAGGTCCACCTGGTCCACAGGACCTTAAATGTTTACATTGCCTGATAGTTGTGCAGTGGAGGACCACAATGTTGAGGAGGCAGAGGCCTGCAGAGACTTGGTATCCAGAGCAATTGGAGCAGCAAGTCTTACACTGAATGAAGAATTTCCTGCATGGGCCAAAGGTGCATTTCCACTGCCTGACCATCCCATTCTCTACCAAATCCCAAAGCTTACATTCCTGAATTAGCGTGGTTCTCCATGTCAGAGGGACTACAGGAACAGAGCCACTGCTTCAACCCTGTGATGATGGTTCTGGGTGGGCAGAGGGCAAATATTCCATGACCTGGGAGGAACATGGTTGGGCTGCTCCTGAGATTTCTGGATTTTTGGAAAAAAGAATATAAATAAGAGAGAAAGGGGAAAAAGAAATACAAAGTAATGGATAATTAAAATAAGAAAAAGAGAGAGTGAGGGTGAAGAGTCACAAAATTGAGACAGTATATTCACTCATAATTTGGTGTTATATCAGTATATAGTTTTTTTTTAACAGTGCTTACTTAGTATCTAAGTAGGTGTATAATATGAAATGGTACTACATTTTTATATAGAGAAAATGTTCTGCAAAATGTTATTGATAAGCATCTATATGGACATGTAAGATATTACATTAAAAACTATTCTTCAATATGGTAGTAAAATGGATTCTACCGGAATTGTGTATTGGTAGCACATTATTTTTGCAATTATATTTTATTATTACATATATCTAAATGATTACAGAGACTATTTTAAGTTCATATTCAACAGAATGCTTTGCTTAATCACACATATGGATTTCAGAAACAGGATTAATTTTTGCTTACTTGCTAGCACCCGTGGTAAACATTTCCATTCTTCTTTGGGCTTGACTATACTTGTAATTTACCTGCTCTTCAGCTACAGTAAGTAGGATAAAAGGGGGTGTCAAAGGAAAAATAAACTTCAAAAAGATCAATACACGGCAGGTTCAGGTTAAGGCACTTTAATCTTGCAGCAAGGAGACAAAGACGTGCTAATACAGAGTTTGTCTAACTAAAATCAGGAAGTAAGATCATCTTTATACATTTTCTAACAAGACATTGCCTACCAAGCTGACATAACAGATCACAAGTTCTAACATCATTACTTCATAGCAGCTGTTTGTCCATGATTTTCTGCTTGCACTATCAATTTTATGAAAAACTTCCTAAGAAAAACAACGTGGCCTTGACGACCACCGGTTAGATACAGCTTCCCACTATGTTATGTTACCATTCAAGGTACTATAGCTAATTCGAGCACAAAGCAAGTACAGATTCTTCAAGCAGTCTTTTGTTTTATATATCTCTTCTTTTTTGCAGCTGCGCATGTTCTCATAACACGAACAGAGCTGATTGTTCATATTCAATCACATTATAGAAAACAGTATTGTTCTATTCATTCACTATTCATTCATTTTCCTGACCTAGCAGATAATCACCTGCTTCTCAGTACATTTCCAAAAGGCATAACATGAATTTTGCTGTGCTAGCAAATACTAGGTCAGGGTGCATCTTGCAATTTCAGAAAGCATACTGCAGTTTGAAAAAACATCTTATAATTTCATACAGAATTAAGCTGTACATAAAATAGAATGAAATGTGTTAACTCTTTTAGCTTCTAATAAGCACTAAACATAAATATTAATACATATTTTTCTGACATTTCCCCCCTGTTAATACTTTTTTATTCTATTTTCAAAAGCATAAACAGTTTGCTTCTTCTCCTAACCTCTTCCATTTCGGATTTGCAGTTAAGAGAGTCATTTAGTTTAGACTTATGAAAGCATTTCACTTTTCAACAATTCTTCAATTTCAGTACTTTGATACAAAGTCTCAGAAACTGACATGTCTATAAAATCTTTGATTAACTTTTTCATGCAGGGAATACCACAACAGATGCATGCTCCTAATAGGAGTATTCCCACACAAATGGCAATCAGGATGTTCATTAGGATGGAACCCCCACCCCCCAAATAAATTCTGGAAAAAGTCCGTCAGAGGGTTTGGGCTTGTTTTGGTCATGGCCGACACTTGCTGGATCACCTCAAGATGGTCGTTTATCTCATGCTGGTTGTCAGGAATATACGAACAGCATTCTTCTTTGATTAAAGCGCATGTACCACCTCTCGCTGCTAGGGTGAAGTCGAGAGCCATGCGGTTTTGAAGCACCACAGTTCTCATAGCGTTCGTTTAGTTCATCAGTCATTAATTCAAGAGCAGAAAAAGTTGCATTGCTCATAACTTTGAGAAGTTTGGACAGTTTTCTCAGCTCCAAAATCGATTTTACTGCTCCATATGCAGGGGCTATGCCTGCCCATGATATTATAGTGTCACTCAAGTTCATGTGTGTCAGTTTATCTTTGTTGTTCATGGAATTATGGTTTCTCCATCCTGCTTCGATTCATCCCACTGGATTCTCGGGTCTCTTGATTGGATTTCCAGTTTTACTGCTGACCTCTCTGACGTTTCAAATTTTTCCTCGAGGCAAAGCTGCAGTGTGTCGTATGGCCGGAACCGGGTAACCCAAAAAACAACTGCCGGACCAACTCTCAGGTAGCAATTTGTATGCCTTTTTCCCATAAACAAAATAACAATTCTCTACTTTAGTATTGATATATGCTTGCCCTGCATGAAACATTTTCTTATCAATGATAGAAAGTTGCTTCAAAAGAACAGGATTACGTTGTATTTCACTAACAGTTTTTTGCATTTTCTCAAGATATGAGTCATAGATTGTATCACAAATAGTTTCTGCCTTATTAGCCTTGATATAACATTTATAAGAAACAGTCACATTGCAATTGCTCCAACCCACCTGAATAGTGTCATTTTTATAAAAACATACAATTCCTTTTTGTGTAACAGGTAGGTACAATGCTATTTTGTCTTGTGATTTTACAGGTGTAGTATCAAAAATCAAATTTTCCCAGGTCTCATTGACCCCTAGGGGGACAGCAGTCATTAATAATCCCCTGTATGCTGTTGGTATAGCTGTGCAAATCCAGCAGTTTGAAACATTAAAAGTCTCAGCATACACATATTTAATTGCTTGGTAAGTGTTAAAGTTTGGGTGCAAGTCTATGAGCAACACATCACGTTTGTTCAGTTCAACTCGTGTGGCTGAAAGAAGGAAAGAACACAGCAAAAAGATTGTTACCAGTATAGCTAACTGGATGATCATGCAATTTGTCTGAGGTTGTTCTGCATCTCTGTTTACTCTATACCTGGTCATTTTGTTCTCGTTGTATAACAGTAACAAGGTTTTTGTCCAGTTCAAAGTTCTTGACCAGTTTGCAGTGCATCAAATGGATCCGGGACACACGTTCAGCTATCTTAACTGCAATGGGTGTTGACAGCAAAACTTGAAATGGTCCCTCCCACTTCGGAGAACTCCAATATCTTTTCTTCACAACCTTCACCCAGATCCACGACCCTGGTTGTACTACTGCTTCCGATAGTCTGGTCTGTTCGTTATCTGAAACAGAATTTAACTGCAGAAGTTGTTTGTTATTCAAAAGTCACCTCATATACTCTGCAAGTGAACTGTCAGCCTCCTGGTCTGCAGGCATGAGAGGTTTCCACTGAGGTATATAATATGCCCTCTCAAATAGTATTTCAAAAGGAGTTAACCCCTTTGCATTTGGAACAGTTCTCATGCTCAACAATGCCAGAGGCAGACAGTGCACCCAGTTCTTCTGTGTCTCACTAATCATTTTCCTAAGTTTGTTTTTCAAAACCCCATTATGCCTCTCTACTAATCCTGTGGATTGGGGGTGGTATGCACAATGGTTCTTTAAGGAAATTCCGAAATAATGGCTCAACTGTTGTATGGTTTGATTTACAAAATGTGTGCCATTGTCACTATAGATCTTTTCTGGTATGCCAAATCTAGGAATAATTTCTTTAATGAGGACTTTTGCAACAGTAGCTGCATCTGGATTTTTGGTCGGAAAAGCTTCCACCCATTTGGAAAACATATCTATAATGACAAGACAGTGCTTTTTATTCTCGCATTTGTTTAGTTCTATGAAATCCATACAAATAGTATGGAACGGGTACGGTAGTGTAGGGAAACTCCCTTGCTTAGGCTTCAGTGCCCCCTGTCCATGATGCCTGTTACAAACATGGCATGCTGCACAAAATTTTTTTGTGTAGTTTGTAAATCCATACATTGTAAACACTCGATTTACTAACTGTATCATCCCCCCTGTTGAGACATGGCACTGCCCATGGCTCAACAAAGCTGCATATCTAAACAAGTTAGACGGCAAAATTAGTTTTCTTTCTTTGGAGATGTACAGCCCTTTCTCAAGAATTGCTCCTTGTTTTATCCATTTCTGTTTTTCTACATTTGTAGTAAGTGTCTGCATTGTTTTTAACATTTCTAAATCTAAAATCTCAGAAGGTTGTAATTCTTCACTCAAAAGAAATACTTCTGAAGCTGTAGCTGCCTGCTTTGCAGCTGTGTCAGCTCTCGCATTACCTTTTGAAATCCTATCCTGTTGCTTGGTATGAGCTACGCATTTACAAATAGCTACTTTCTGAGGTAACTGAATAGATTCTAACAAATCTAAAATAAATTGCGCATGATTAATCGGTTTACCAGTAGATGTTATCATTCCTCTATTTTTTCAGTGCTGTGCAAAAACATGTACAGTAGAAAAAGCATACTGGCTGTCAGTAAAAATGTTCACACATTTACCCTTTGCCAAGGTACATGCCCTTGTCAAAGCAATCAATTCTGCTGCTTGTGCAGATACGTTGTGTGGTAAAGACTTTGCTTTTAAAATCTCAGTATCAGAAACTACTGCATACCCTACAAGATTCTGTCCTGTAGGACCCTTTTTGCATGAACCGTCCACATAGTATGTCACCTCGGCATCATCCAAGGGAACATCCATGAGATCTTTTCTAGGTAGTGTCTTTTGCTCAATCTCCTGCAGGCAGCAGTGTGGTTTGCCATCTGCAGGGGTTGGGAGCAAGGTTGATGGATTCAAAGTTGTGCATCGTTCAATTTTCATATGAGGTTGGCTCAACAGTATAGTCATACAGGAAAGATGTCTAGCAGGAGAAAGATATGCTACTTTTTCTTGCAGTAAAATAATCGCGACTGCATGAGGCATTCTCAATGTGAAAGGGTGGAATAATACTACTGAGGCTGAAGCCTGTGCTGCCATTGCAGCTGCGACTACTGCTTGTACACAGTGGGGCAAGGATCGCGCCACTGGGTCTAGCTGTGATGAATAGTAAGCTATGGGGCGTTGCTTGTCCCCATGTTGCTGTGTTAACACCAATGTCATATAGCCTAGCTTACAATCTACAGTTTGGAAAAATCATTTATGATAGTTTAGTAATCCTAAAACTAATGAGGATGCTATCAGTTGTTTCAATTTGCAGAAAGCTGATTTTGCTTCTGGTGTCCATTGTAATGAATCTTGTGCTGCCATAGGCTTCTTGTATATTAAGTTGGTCAGTGGAGCAGACTCCAAGGCATAGTTTGGAATCCAACTCCGACAAAAATTGGTCGTACCTAGGAAGGACATCATTTCCTTCTTGGTAGTCGGTTTGGGTGCTTGTAAGATTGCTATTTTCCTGTCTTCATCTAATATTCTACCTTCTTTGGATATTACATATCCCAGGTATTTAACCTGCTTTTTCCAAAGCTGCAGTTTGTTTTTGTTTACTTTGTGTCCTTGAGTGGCTAGAAATTGTAATAACACTATGGTATCTTCTCTGCATTCTTGCTGGGTGGGGGCTGCCAGCAGAATGTCATCTACATAAAGTAAAATCTGTCTGCCTCTCGGTGGAATAAATCCCGCCAAGTTACTTGCCATTTCCTGTGCGAATATTGTTGGGCTCTCACAATATCCCTGTGGTAGTCACGTGTATGTATACCTTTTTCCCTGAAATGTAAATGCAAACCAATGTTGGCTGTCAGGGTGTATCAGTATCGAGAAAAACGCATTACTAATATCTACCACAGAAAAATACTTCTGTTGAGGCTTCAAATCATTCAATAGGGTGTGTGGATCTGGCACCATAGGTGCTCTAGGTATTACTGCATCATTTACAGCTTGTAAATCTTGGACCATATGCCATTCTCCATTTGCTTTCCTAACAGGAAATAAGGGTGTATTACATGGCGAATCGGGAGATTCTATCAATACTCCTTCCTTAAGTAAGGCTGCTATTATAGGTTTGATTCCTACTTCTGCATCCTTTCTTAAGGGATACTATCTCTTTTGAGGTCTAAATGCTGATTTTGGCGTGATAGTAACTGGTCCTGCTGTACGAATAAGTCCTACATCTGATTTTCCTCTTGACCAGAGAGTCTCTGGTATGCCTCGTAAGGCTTTTTCTTCTTCCTCTAGTAAGAGTGCTACTCAGCTGTCCTCACTTGCCTGCAAGTCCACAGCTGGGGGTGTCTGTGTTATCTAATTCAATTTCTGCTTTTGTACTCCCTGTTCTGACAGTTCTAATGCTGTCTGTTTTTCCCACCTTGTGACTTTTTCTCCTAGGTCTGCCCACTTCACATTCTTGTCTTTAGTTAAACTAACATGTGGTAGTCGATTAGATTTATAAAGTGCTAGGAATTTCTGGGGCAATGAACAGCTAACTACACTGTTCCCTTCTGTGTCCCAGTACAGATTACACAATACTAATCTGTTAGCATGGTTTCTAAACAGTTCTTGCTCATATTCTTTATCAGGTCCTGGTGTGCTACAGTAATATAGAGTACAATGCAATAAATGCTGTTTATCAGTGTCAAGGGAGGGGGACTTACTGATGGCTATGTTCATCAGTTCTTCAGTTACTGCCCCTGGACCAGTCGTAACCAAGTCCTGGCTGTACCAATAAAATGTTTCACCCTCCGGTCGCACCACAAAAGTATCTATTTGTCGCTGTGCTTCCATACCCTGCATAGTTGGAACTACCGCTATGCCAAATATCTGCATAAGGTCTCTGCCTAAAAGGTTTACTGGGCATTTTGCAGAAACTACAATTTTGCTCTTTTGGGTCATCCCTGAAACAGGGTCAGTTATTGCTATGCTATGGGAGAGTGGCTCCCGATACAGCTGTCCATTAGCTGCTTTCACTAATATATAATCGAGTGATTCTGAATTTTCTGGTAGTTTGGAAGGATGTATCAGGGTCCGTGAAGCCCCTGAGTCACACAGGAATTTAACTTCCCTCCCCTCTACCAGAAGTGTAACTTCTGGTTTTGTGTCTGCTAAATAGAGCTCTAGGCTCAATAATGCCAAGTCTAAAATTTCACTTTCTTCACCATCGGTGATTTCTTGTACTTCCTCTATTTCTTCTATCACATTCTCTACTCCCTCTATCACATTTGCATTTGTCTTTTCTTGGTTATTCCCTTCTAGTGATTCTCGACTATCATATAGTCAGTCCTCACCCTCCTTATCTTCCATGGCTACCTTTTTGTTTTGCCTGCAATCCCTTGCCAAATGTCCCTTTTTCCCGCATTTAAAACACTCATCCCTTTTCTTTCTCTCTTCAAACTCCTCTGATCGCTTATCAGATTGTTTGTTTCCCTGGGCATTTTTCTTGCCCTTCTTCCCGGACTGTACTACAAAGACTTCCGCTCCATCTTCTACTGCAAATACTTGGGTTTTCTTTTTCTTTTTTGCTATTAAAATGCCTTTCGGCATGTCTCGCATATTCAAGTAATGACTGTAATCTACTTGTACGGTGATCTACCATGTGCTTTGTAATAAAACTACTTATGGGTGCAATACTACCTTTCAAAAATGCATTCTTTAGTTGTTGCTCATATGGGGAATCATGTGTTTGGTCTTCAGGTACCTGCATTCCACAATGGTTATTAAAACACTCTAATAATCTAGCATAATATCTATCAACAGTTTCACCTTCCTGTTGGATGCATTGATTAATGCAAGTCCAGTCAGCCCTAGGCTTCCATTTCTCAGAGATTTGGTCTGTCAGACCTTTCACTCTGTTATCCAGCTCTGCGTTGCTATGTGGGAGTGGCTTATGTTCCGTGTCATGGGGATTCCAATTGCCACTGATCATGTGCCAATCTGGACCTACAATTTGTCTGACTACTTTCTCTACTTCCTCTCCACTTAAATGGTAACTTAACCTCATGCCCTGTAAGTCTTCTAAGAATTTTCTAAAATTAACTTTTGGATGGGGAATTCCCTCTGTGGCTTTCCAGCTGTCTTCTGGTGTCCACGGTCTATATACCAGGATAGTTGGGTCCTGCCATTCCTGTCCTGCCTGAGGATTTGGTACTTCTATGAGCGGACATATCTCTTCTTCGCTCATAGCCCATGAATTTCCATTTATTTGATATAACTTCATATCTCCTCTTGTTTTATGTGTTTGAGACCTAGTCTCGACAGGATCTCTGACAAATAGTTTTGATTTCGCAGGGACAGTTGGGTATAGCGGAGGTGGATCAGCTTGTCCACTCGCTTCATATTCTGGTAAGGGAAGCGGAGGGGGTTGAGGGGCCAATGCTATTACTAGGTTATTGTCTTCTTTGTCTAAAAACATTGCTTTTGAATTTTTAATCTTTTGTTCCCTGCGGTTTGCTTCCTCAAGCCACCTGTGTGCCTGGGGAATGCCTAATTGGCGTTGCTTTTTCACTTGACCTTTTGCGTCTGTTTTAAGCTGTTTGACAAGTTTGATAAGTGAAGGTTTGTCTAATTTGCCATCAAATTTGTATTTATCAACCCATTTTGTATAGTACCTAACGTTATCGGCACATTGTAATTGCATATATTTTGCGTCTTCGGTTAATGGCGGATCTCGGGATCTTTTTGTGCACTTATTTCCCATGTTGTCTTAACTTAGTTAGAAATTGTTACATAACCCTTCTTATCACGTGGTACCACAATTTCTTTTTTTTCACAGTTTATCTAGAATAATTGCCTACCTATCCTGTTTCCCTGATCTATGACAAGACAGCAATCTTTTTTGTCCCTGATTTATAAAAAAAAATCTCCCTGACAAAAACAAATACTGTAACAAGTCCCTGATCTGAAAGAGAGAAAAGGTAAATTCCTCCTTACCTGAGCCTCCGTGATTGACCTTCTCACTGATGGAACCATTGACTCGTCCTCCAATCGCAGATCAGAAACAGTGGCTGGCCTCTTTTGAACGACAATTCAGTCAGAGGTCTTTCAGAGCAGAAGAACCGATGTGGCCTCTTCCCCGTACGGTTTCATGCCACCGGGCCCATCTGACCTGAGCTAGAGCGAGAGTTTCTGGTCCGAAGGACCAATCTGTCAAAGGAAAAATAAACTTCAAAAAGATCAATACACGGCAGGTTCAGGTTAAGGCACTTTAATCTTGCAGCAAGGAGACAAAAATGTGCTAATACAGAGTTTGTCTAACTAAAATCAGGAAGTAAGATCATCTTTATACATTTCCTAACAAGACATTGCCTACCAAGCTGATGTAACAGATCACAAGTTCTAACATCATTACTTCATAGCATCTGTTTGTCCATGATTTTCTGCTTGCACTATCAATTTTATGAAAAACTTCCTAAGAAAAACAACGTGGCCTTGACGACCACCGGTTAGATACAACTTTCCACTATGTTATGTTGCCATTCAAGGTACTATAGCTAATTCGAGCACAAAGCAAGTACAGATTCTTCAAGCAGTCTTTTGTTTTATATATCTCTTCTTTTTTGCAGCTGTGCATGTTCTCATAACACGAACAGAGCTGATTGTTCATATTCAATCACATTATAGAAAACAGTATTGTTCTATTCATTCACTATTCATTCATTTTCCTGACCTAGCAGATAACCACCTGCTTCTCAGTACATTTCCAAAAGGCATAACATGAATTTTGCTGTGCTAGCAAATACTAGGTCAGGGTGCATCTTGCAATTTCAGAAAGCATACTGCAGTTTGAAAAAACATCTTATAATTTCATACAGAATTAAGCTGTACATAAAATAGAATGAAATGTGTTAACTCTTTTAGCTTCTAATAAGCACTGAACATATATATTAATACATATTTTTCTGACAGGGGGACATGGTTGTTTACCTATCATGCATGTGTACTCATATCTGTTTTATATGGTTTTATTTAATAAACAGCACAGTATGCCTTTATACACTATATGCAAATTCCATAAAGAAAGAATAATGTTTGTATATTCTGTGACAGTTTATTTACTTTATATTTCCACTTATTCCTAACTTTGTTTTCTGTAAATAAAAGCGGAAAGATGTCATGACTTCCAGTGATTTGCTACATTTGTTCTTGCTCCAGCTTGTCTGGTTAGGGGGTGGAGTACACTTTACAGTTTTTGCGTTGGTATGTAGTATATATTTATTCCGGAGGAGGCAGACAGAGAAAACTGTAGAATGCAATGTAACTCAATACCTTTTCAGCAGCATGCATTTTAGTTGAGTAATGCTAATGCCTATAACAACAAAAAAAAAAAAGTATAAAAAAGGGAGGGGGTAAGTTGCAGACTACAATGTGTAACTGTATTCAGTAGCATGAGTTTCATTTGAGAAATGCTATTGTTTCAGCTACTTGACAGATAATTGTTTTAAAAATCTGAAAAAAAAAATGGGGGGCAGCAGCACAATGAAAATACAATATTATTAGTGTAACACACCCTCAAAAAATAATTACACGAGTTACACTAATCATTCCAGCAACACTAGAACTGTTACAACTTCACTCTCAGCACTGTAGAAATGATGATTGCTATTACTTCAGCTGACACAAGTCTTGGGGTCTATACCTGAATTAATTAATATGATGTGCTGCAACTCAACAGAGAACAGAAAATAATTTCTTATATATCAGAAAAAAAAGTGCAGAAACATTACAGTGTGAAAAAATGAAATGGGATATAGGAGTTCAAGATGGACGCAGTTCTGTGAGCACTGCTAACACCTAGCTCTCTGAAATACCCTGAATTAAAATAAACCCAGAAGGCATCACGGAATAAAAAAACGCAGAAATAAGACTGAACATCTATTCCAGATAACAAGCAGCAATTAAAGGAAGATAAAATAGCAGCAGATTCTTTTAAAAACAACAGGATTATCAAAGATATTAGAAACAACTGAAGCAGTGTGGTACTGAGGCCCTGCACTCATATACAAAGTCTGAAAAAGTACCAAACTGCAGGATGTCGAAAGAAGAAAATAATATGGACACTGTAACAACTAAAACCAAATTCTCTGTACTAGCCTCATCAGATAAAGATACAACTCCAAAAAGACTAAGGACAAATAAGCAATCAGACAATACTAAATCTACAGACAAAACCAAGGCAGACCAGCCAGCTAACCTGGAAGAGATTAAAACTGTTTTATTACCTATTCAGCAAGCAATACTGGAATTATCTTTACAATTTCAAACATTTTTTGATTCATTTAACCCAATACTAACTAGAATGGAAAAATCTGAGGCAAAAATGCTAGAAAATGAAATAAAAATATATTCTATTGCTCAAAGAACTGATTCCCATGACAAAGATCTGCAAAGTCTACAAACAAAAATAACAGACCTTGAGGCAAGATCACGCAGAAACAACATTATCATCAGAGGAATCCCTGAAACTGTTACATAATGATCTAATACCAACTATCAAACTCATAATAAAATCCCTGTTGGATGACCCTGAAGAAACAGCTCCCTATTATATGATCAAAGAAGCATTCTTTCTAATGCGTCTTGATCGAACTTGAAAGCACGAAACAGCAAAATTCCAGAATGGCATATAAGCAAATTCTTTTCCTGGGAAAGAAATCACTTGGCCGCCTTCGTTATTTTGCCATTTTCATCACTGTAGTGTGATCTCGGAGTTGGTATATTTTAGTAGGAGGGGGTTATGTAATGTTTTAAAAATTTTTTCTTTTTTTTTCTTTTTTTGGAACAGCGATTTTTTTTTTCCTGGGAAAAAAATTGCTGTTCTAAGTGTTCAGGATTGTAAGCTTTTGCTTACATGGGGTCAATAAATCAGTGTTCAATTTTTTAAGCGTTCGCTGACTTAATATAGACCCGAAGAAAACTCAGCAAGTAATAATAGAGAGAGCTCACAGAGCTCTGAGAGAAACACAATCATCACTGAAACCAAGACCTGTTTATATTAAAATATTAAACTACCAAGATGTAAATAAAATCCTATTTGAAGCCAAGAAGAAAGGTACACTCACCTGGAATAATAATAAAATTCCTTTGCTCAAGACCTTCCCATCCAGATAAGGCAAGCAAGGCAACTTCTGTCTCCATATTGCAGGTTTCTGATAGAAAAGAAAATCAAATTCCAGATGAAATATCCAAATCAACTAATTTTCAATATTAAAGAGGTTAAATACATAGTTGCTAACCTCAAAGAGGCAAAAGAGACATTCCTATCTGTTTCCAAGCAGATTCCACCTCCAGAAATGAAATAAAACAACAAAAAAGTTGCAGGTGTCCCTCGAGTGAAAAACGGACCAAAGTGCGACCATTTTGGATGGGATTCAACCCTGAAAGCTTCCCCTTACTGCCTAGGCCCTTAAATCAATGAATGGAGCCACAAGGAGCACAGGAAAGGGAAAAGAAAAATGGATTGGAACCAAAATTCAACTGCCTTTTCCAATGTGTGATTTATAGGATGGAATCACCTCCTGGGACTCTGATATGCATAATTATTCCCCCTTTGACCTCAAGGGCTCCACTACAGACTAAAAATGACCTGGAATGAAGATGAAGCAAGTTTAAGAAGTTAATCTTGCCATAGACACCCATAAATCGACCTAAACAAGCTGATAAGGTACACCAGACTGAAAGATGACCAGAAACCTGCAAAGCAAGAATCTGTAGAATAAGGCATGATTTTACCAAACAACCAGTAAGACTGTGAATCTCTTACTAAGACTTATCATAAACAATCCAGACTTTATTACTACATGAGAGACTGTCAGAACCAGCCTATCTTAAGGATGTATGACAGAAATAATGATGTTTGACTTGAATAAAGATAAAGTGTAAATGCATTTTAGAAAAGGAAAATACAAGCACACACAAATATAAACTATTTGACTGCAGGAAACATGAACATAATCTAAATATGTAGGTTTTGATAGAATATATACCTGGCTAAGCCTGAAAAAATTTTTTTTTCTTTCTTCCCTCATTTTCCTACTTCTGATTACAGGTGCCAATAATGTTTTTTTTTTTTCCCGGAATCTGATATAGATTGGCACAGAAGTCTGTATAGGCACCGAAGTAGGGGAGAAAAACTGTTTAAAGGAGAGGGGAAGGAAAAGGAAATGTAAAGAAGATAAATCTGGCTTAAAATCTGTGCTACATTGTTGTATATCTTGATATAGCTAACTGAGGATTTGAATACTAACATGTTGTTTAAAAAGGCATTATTAGAAGGAATAAGCTGCATGCTAAAAAGCTGTAAGTTCTGTGCTGTAACCATAATACTATAATTGTATAATAGTTTTAAGGAAGAGACTAGGGATATTTCACAGCAGGGAACTAGTTTATTAAGCTTTGTCCATATTGTATATAGTAATGTAAGACAGTTAGGGTTGGTTAAGGGTGGTGCCTAATTACAACAAACACAAACACAAGTGTTTGACTCTCACAGGGATAGTGGCTTAGCTTAAAAAATCTCACAAGGGCAGTTAGCTTAGTACTAACCTATGAACCTAACATGCTTTCGACATACACACAAAGAGAAAACACAACCAAAGACAAGAGAGAAACTAAAAGTATATAGTAATTTCTCACTTTATTCCCCCTTTTATTCCTGGTCCAGGGGTACAGTGGGTAGGCACAGGGTAGAGAAGGGAATAGTTAGATGCTTTCCAAAAACACATATCAACATCACATACAAAGACCATAAAACCAAACTAACATACAAGTCATGTAGAACAAGCATACTTAACAAATAAATGTGGGAAATAGAGATGTGGAATGGTAAAGGACTCCAAAATAACGAAAAAGAAAATTATTTCTGCATCTTACCCTGAAAACCAAAGCCAATCTTATATTAATATAAGAAACACACTTAACTAGAGAACAATGGACAGAAATTGGGGGAAAAATGGATAAGACAAATTATAGCAACAGGGGATAAAACAAACAGTGCTGGGGTTGCCATAATAATTAAAAATCAATTCCAAGGCAAGCTACTTGAGACTAAGGTGGACCAAGAGGGAATATGGTGTTACATAACATTTTCCAACCCAGGATTACCAAAACCCATAATGGTGCTTAATTTGTATGCACCCCGTAGCAACCAACATCACTTTTTTATATCACTTTATCCAATTCTAAACAAACTTAAAGATCACTACCTAATAATTGGGGGTGACTGCAACACATATCAAAACCCAGAAAAGGACAAATATAACCCGATTAAAACACATAATAAACAAGCCACAATAGCTCTAAATGAACTTAAACAAGACTTTAAACTATATGACCCTTTTAAATATGGGAATAATGAGAATAAGTCCAGGAAATTCACATTCTACTCGCAGTGCCACAAAATGTGGTCAAGAATAGACTTCTTTTTAATCTCAGACATACTTATTAATATGGATCCAACAACAGTTACACACATTAGATTTTTCTCAGATCATTCCAAAGTCACATTGTTTATCAACTGGGACAAAAAAACTGTACTTAGCTAACAGAGGTCATAACTGGTTATTGAATCCTAACTTGCTCATTAAAACAGATGTAATAAAAGAAGTTGAAGAAATATTAAAGACAACCCTTGCAAATATCTCCAGATCCCAAGTCCTAAAAGACATAGAATGGGCTGCAGCCAAATCACAGATCAGAGGAACATTCATCAAAAAGCAGCATATTATAAAAAAAATACAACTAAAAGAGGAGTATAAATTGAAAGAGAAAATAATACAACTGGAAAGGGAGCTAGTAAATAACCCTAATAGCCAAATTTAAGTTGATGTCCTAAAACTACAAAGAGACCTCTATATGATAGAAAGCAGAAATCTGCCAAATTTTTTGAGGTGAGAATGTGAGCTAATTAGGCAGAGGAAGACCAAATACTATCCATAGCCTTGGTCAGATTCATCTCTCAACACAAAACCACCCCAACTATATCAGAAATAAATTACAAGGACAAAAACTACACAAGAAATGAAGAAATTATCAAAGTATTTGAACAAGTATACTCTCAAATCTATGGAGAACAAACATTACAAACCTCTAAAGAAGATAGAGTGTGTTTTCTTCAAAAACTAAAATTCCCTAAACTAGATTTAGATCAACAAAAAAAAAACTAACGGAACCTATTTCCAAAAATGAGATAAGCACAACAATTAAACATTTAAAGTCACATAAGGCCCCAGGACCGGATGGACTTACGTCAGACTTTTATAAAACTTTCACCCCCCCAATTGCTAAACTACTATACTATGTGCTGAACTATTTAATAAATAACAATATAAATGATATTCACTTCAATGCCTCCAAAACTATTTTCATACTAAAAGATCATGCAGACCCCAAAAACACAGATAGTTATAGACCCATCTCCCTTTTAAATATAGATACAAAGATTCTGACCTTAATACTCACAAATAGATTAAAAAACCTGATAGAGAAAATAATTTCTCCAGAGCAATCTGGGTTCACACCACAAAGACAGAACAGTGACAATACTCTAACATCGGATGCATTAATATCCTTTGCAAATCAGAGGAATATTAATATCTATGCAATGGTAGTAGATGCCCACAAGGCATTTGACAGGGTCAACCTAGAATTTTTACTTCAAACATCACCTTATTTTGACATACCTATTAATTTCATTCAGATCATCCAAATTCTCTATGGCAATCCATACACATCCCTATATCTAAATAAAACATGGTCAAATAGAATTATGATAAAAAACGGAACAAGACAAGGATATCCATTATCACCCTTTCTGTTCAACTTATACCTAGAACCCCTATTTCTTTATATTAAACAAAACACATACCATAACCCCCCTCAACACACAACTTTAAAGTATAGCTCACCACCTTCGCAGATGATCTGAACATATACTTCACTACACCAAACTCAGACATAACCAAAATAATAACTGCAATTGAACAATTTTAAGTCATGTCTAACTACAAATTAAACCTCAGTAAAACTAATATTTTCCCCTTAAGGCTGCCCATACTTATCTCATTAATACCACTAATAGATAAAATACAAATTAAAGAAGAAATTAAATATCTGGGAATTACTTTCTTCCAGAGCAAGACTTCCATGGTGGTGCAGCGGTAGCATTGTTGCCTCACAGCAAGAGGTTCTCCCATTTGATTCTTGGCTGGAGTACAGGGAGTGCCTTCTGTGTGGAGTCTGCATGTCCTCCCCGCGGTTGGGTGGGCATTCAAAAGACATGCGTAAATGGGCATGCCTTTGCTGAAGGTTGAACGTCGAGCTGGCACCTAGGCATTTGTGAAAATCTACTGCCAATCATTAGCGGACCGGAGTTCCGCTGTGGCGACCCCTAACCGGGAAAAGCTGAAAGACAACAACAACAACTTTCTTCCAGAGCAACAAGGAACTCTTAAATGGCAAAGTATAATACAAGACTGTAAAAGGTGGAAAAACCTTAAGCTATCATTTCTGTCCAAAGTATCAATAATCAAAATGAACATTACAGATAACTATACATAATACATTTTTCAAACAAATTCATACCTTCCTAGCAAAATTCATATGGGAACCCCCAAAAAAAAAACAGAATCTCATATCAGAAACTAACATTCCCAAGAGCAAAGGCGGTCTGAACCTGCCAGATTTTAAAACTTATTACTCTATCATCAACACTAACAGAATATTGAGAATAGCAGAACATAACCCAACAATGAAAACTTGGTCACCTCCACGGGTGACAATATTCTATAGGTACATTAAAGCATTAGGCATCAATCCCAAAGTGCTACCATTTTTAAACAAAAAAAGATTTACAAACCTATAATATTATAGATCCCTTAAAATGTTCTATAAATATAACACAAAACTCTTTCATTCCTTGAATCGTGTGCAAGCTATGGTAACACTACAACTCCTCCATAAAAATCCAAATCTAAAAATAAATAACAAGATGCTAGACCTTGTCTCTTTTCCTCGATTAAAGGACAAAATAATCCAAGATATCTACCCATATCTTAACTGTACAACCCAAGAAATGAGAAGTAACCTAAATCTACCCAAATCATATATAATAATTCTAAGACAAATCAAAGAGTTGTGTTCCAGCTACCTCCAAAACTTTACTATACTTAATAGTGACATGGAAAACTATACTTTGCTATGGAAAACTATTCTTTCAACAAGGAAAACAATATCTAACTCATATAAAATGATAGGTGAAATCAAATTTCAGAAGGACCTACTTTTCATTAACTATTGGAGAAAATTAAAACCATCCATAGATGACCAGCAAATAAGTCATGCAATCAATCTAACACTGAAAAGTATACCCCTTAAAAACTGTCATACACGCAGCTCATGATAAATAATAATGCACATTTTACACCCACAATACTCCACAAATTCAATACATCCAAATCACCATACTGTCCACACTGTAAGGACCAGGTAGCAGACCTAATGCATATATTTTGGAGTTGGAAAGGTTTGTACAAACTCTGGAATTCCCTCAAGATACAACTGCAAAAAATGGGATATCAAACATCAAAACTAACGTGGGAATTTACCCTTCTACATATTCGCCCATCTAACAAATCAGGAAAACAAGCGAATATACTTATAATAATTATTATAATAATTTTCTCTCAAATGGTTAGACCCTACAAATATATCTTGGAAGGGATTAAAAAAAATAGCTATAAAACATCTTTTAGCCCATAAAATAGTAATGGATAAAAGAAACAAAAATATGAAAACCCGAGAAATTTGGGAAGAAACCTTTAACACCAGATTTGCATAAAACATCATACATACTACAAAGGGTGATAATGGGCATCCTTGTCTTGTTCCATTTTTTATCATAATTCTATTTGACCATGTTTTATTTACATATAGGGATGTGTATGGATTGCTATAGAGAATTTGGATGATCTGAATGAAATTGATAGGTATGTCAAAATAAGGTGATGTTTGAAGTAAAAATTCTAGGTTGACCCTGTCAAATGCCTTGTGGGCATCTAATACCATTGCATAGATATTAACATTCCTCTGATTTGCAAAGGATATTATTACATAGTAACAAGGTACAAAGGAACGTAGAAAAATACTCATGGTCACACAAACTATGGACTTGAAATCCTTATTGTATGTGCTGTTTTTATAACAATGAAATTGAATGAGAAAGCATCTTCGTGTATAGTGTAAATATATGTTTTATGACCTACATGTTATTATACTGACTACAATGTATAACACTCACCGATGGTCACACTGTAAGAATGGAAATGACTGTGTTTTATATAAATGAAAAAATGAAAATAAAAATTATTGAAAAAAAAAAAAAAGAAATGGGATGTAATTTTCCTTTCCTTTGCTAGGCTGCACCTTATGAAAACTGCAGAGTGGAATACAATACAGTACATCTTTAAATACAAGAATCTCGTCAAGCTATTGAAACAGCACAATAGCAATTATCATTTTTATATATTCCAACAGATGCAGTATATGTGCATACATACTACAGCACCTAAGCAAAACACATGCAGCAATATACTATAAAACTACATATTCATTACATGCTACCAGTTCCATTCACTACACAGATCTCAGTAAGCAGTCTGGCCTGACTCTTACTGTATGTTGACAATAAACAGTAAATATGCATAAACCATATGAGTAGTTACACCCTAAACAATATTTAAGGATAAGAATGACTCTCTGATGAACAGTGCCAGTTGGCCATACACCATACACAGTAGCCCACACATAGGATTGCATGTATTAGTTATATTCTTATGTTTTTTATAATGAAGGAAACATTAAGATGAAGGCCGTGGTCAATAGTTTTGGGCTAGATGCTGCCTCCTCACCAGCACAGCTATAAAGTATGCACAAGCCTGCTGCGTGAGGTCCCTTACCACTGCTGCCATCTGGCCACCATCACTAATGCCAGTCATGGCAGGACCTATACTTGAAGCTGCAGTGATATCATGGGACAGTTTGGCACCAGAATGGTGAATGATCATGCTGTGCAGAATACAGCATGTGGTAAATATCCAGCATGAAGGAGCAGGATCCTACTGAAGGGTGTCCCTAGACCCATCCAGGCAATGGAAACAGGCTTCCAGCAACCCAAAAACTCTCTTAGTGACAACCCATTCCTTGGACAAGCTGGTGTTACACCTTCCTTTATCATATCCCTTAGGGTTATGAACAGGGGTTCTTAGCCAGGGCTCCAGTGGATAATGTGCATCACCTGGAAAGCACAAGAAAGGACAATAAAAGGGGGAGGAGAAAAATGCGAATTGAAGTGTGGTTTAGCACTAAGCAGTACATTTCCCAAAGAATAGTTAATTAGATATTTATAATTAAAATTTTCACTTAATAACAATATGACCACTGGTCGTCGTAGCATGCAGGAAGAGGCAGTACAGTGAGCTTGTATGCCAGATATGGGAATCATGGGCAATGCCAAGATGATGGGTCAATACACTGGAGATTTTGTTGTTTAATTATTTTTAAACGGTTAATTGTATTATTGATATTTTAATGATCTAATTAAGGCTGTGTGTTTTGTATATAAGGAGCGGGATAAATGTTACATTTATACACTGATGAAGGTTTTTTTTATCTGAAAGTTTTTTGTTTATTAAATAGCGTTTTATTGAAATTGCATGCTCAAGTTCATTTTTATTTTATTGCAAGCTATTGAACAAAGCACCTCAGGAAATTGTGCCATCCCATACATGCCACACATGGTTCTAGTTTGGTCCTGAGGTAACACCAGGAAATAGATGTACTGATCCACAGATGCCAAGAGATTGTTGATGAACTGCTGAAGTATCCTTAAGGCAGACGCCAGAGATATACCCAAGACATCCCCAGTCTGTCTCTGGAAGGTCTCCAAGTCAAGTATAGTGAAGGCTATAAATACCGTGGTATCCACAGATATAGAGAGGCCATGCATCCTCCCAATTCCTGCATGTGGGCCATACATACTCACTAAGGCCCTTAAAATGCCCCTGTCCAGTCTAAATACATCAAGAATTTCTTGATTATCAGAGTTATAATGGATTATTCTTTGTCTGTATCTTTGCCTTATTGGCCATTGAGCTCTGCTGGGTGCAACTGGTTTTGACTCTGCCAAGACAAGCACCTCACGCCAAGAAAAAGCTAGGCTGGCAGCAACAGTAAGCCTTTTTACCAAATGAAAATAGGAAGAAAAGGAATAATGTTGTCTGTTATAACACATCTGAAAATGGTGTAGAAATGTGACAAGATGACTATGAATCACAGACAGGAGGGAAAAGGAGTAACTAGCCTATGAAATTCTACAGCATTTCTTATTTTAATCTCATTAATCCTTTTATGTGAGTTAATCACAGGCTTCCACATGTTAGAACAGCTGGCCTCTATGAATCATGCCAAGACTGTGCACAGTGGTGACCAGCACAGATTCCTCTTATGTGTAAGCATAATAACTATGAATCCTTGTATCTCCCATCTGTATTGCTCAACAATGGCTAGAGAATCCAGAAATATATTATGTCAGAAAGTGTCTACCACCCCTGCATAACTGTACTTATAGGAATGATTACTTTCAGGGGAAGTGAACACATGATAGCATCAAAACAGAAACACGTGTCAAGGGAACTGAGCCCTTGCCTATGCCACTGATATGCTATAGACCAGAGTAATAGCAAGGAATTCCATAGAAGTACTCATGGAAAAGGTGACTGAAAAACACATTTTGGGGGAATAGAACACATGATAGAAGGACACAAAAGTGCATCTGCCTGAGTTTGAACCACTACTTTTTTTCAAAAATATGTTCTTTAGAACAGTGTGTAAGCAAATCACACCACTGAAGTAGTCACAGAAAAGTTGAATGTAAAACACATTTCAGGGAATGGGACATGGGATATTAGAGCAAGAAAAATATACCTAGCTGCATTCATATCCCTACCTTTTTCATCAAGGATGATTTATATATTGGGCAATTAGTAAGTGAAGCCTCAGAAGGGCATATACTGGAGGGGTTTGAATACACACATGTGAGGGAAAATGTTAGGGCAACATTGAAGAGTGAAAAACTGAGCAGTGGAAAACAACACAGTAACAAAAAGGGGTGGAGATTAAAACTGTTCAGTTCCTGTACATATCACTGCTTGAGAAGATTAAGGCATGGAAACCCTCACATACATGTATCACGTCTATCTTATTTTATACATACATGACACATTGATAGCATATGATAATGATTTTTGCCAGCATGCTACAAGGTATATCTTCATGGATTTGGTCCCCTCCCTGCTTAATTTATACTCTCTGCACTGTATTATCCATTAAAGCAGCAGCATAAGTTATAGTGAAGGGGGCAGATGACACTCATTTCAAGGAAAAATGATAACATTGTTTAAAAGCACACATTTAAATGTATGTTACCAAAAGTGAGTGAGAAGGAAAGTGAGCAAAGTTAAAAATTACAGCACCCTCTAGGATCAAAACCTTCCACATGTCAAACTGTAATATCCCAGTAGTATACCCTATATCATATGTGTTCATTAAGTTATTACTACATTAAACACATTGCTTTTCCCACTGATGCAACATGCACCTCATTGGACTCAAACCCCTGCCTGCCTGCCTCACCTTTTTTTGCCCTGTATACTAGTTACTGATGCCTCAAAAGAACATCTAATATAGCTGTCAGAAAGTACACATTTGAAGGGATGTTATTAATGATGTGTGAAAATGAAAAAAGCAGTGTTAACAGATTATAGTATTCGGGGGATCAAAACCTTCCACCTGTCAAGTATAAGTACCTGCTACTAAATCATTACTGCATGATATGCAGTGTTTTTCACACTGGTACAATGTAACTGTTATTGGATTTGAAACCCTGCCAGCATAATTCACATTCCCTTAAGAAGCGTCATATTTACTGATGTCATAGAAGAATGTATAAACCAGTTGTTAAAAAGCACACATTGTAATGGATGTCACCAACAGTGTGAGAGAATGGAAATGAACAGTGCTAAACAGATCACAGCACTGGGGAGAATCAAAACCCTCCACCTTTCAAATCCCAGTAGTATACCTTTCACAATATTTGTTCACAAAGTCATTAATCAAAAAATAGCCAAGGCTAAAAGGTACAAAAAAGAATTTATTGTGACAGTAAGCGCTTTCATGGGCACACATACACCCACTTCATCAGACTGTTCAACAAAACTAATACACCACATTTAAATATCTAACAAATAACTGCCACATTAAATTATTTTTTGTACCTTTTAGCCTTGGCTATTTTTTGGTTTATAGTAGCTCTACAGTTTGTTTTGTAGTAGCACAAAGTTATTAATGTAAGACACATATTGCTTTTCACACCAATACAGTGTACACCTCACTGGATTTGACTTCCTGCCTGCGTAACTCACATTTTCTTGACCTGTTTACGAGCTATTAATACCATAGCTGTCAGAAAGCACACATTTGAAGGGAGTGTTACAACAGGGTGGGAAAATGCATAATATGATATGTTAAACAGACTCCTGTAATCAGGAGACACAACCCTCTACATACCTTACTGACACATTAAGCAGTGGCCTAATGGTTAAGGTGTTTGCCTTACAAACACAAGGTGCAGGGTTTGAGTCTCACAAGGGATAATTGGCTAGGCTTAAAATGGCTCACAAGGGCAATTAGCCTAGTACTAATCAATGAACCAATGAACATCAGGGTACAGTGACCCATTAAACATCACAGCAGGGGTACAGTGAGCCATGGAAGCTTTACAGTTAAATAACAATGTCAGTGTATGCTTATTGCATAATGTCAGATCTCAAGAGTTCATAGGTGCATATTAGGTTAACATTAAGGCCCTTATAAGACTAGCTGTGCAACCTAAATTCATCCCAAACATTTGTATTACAAAAGGTGATTTACTGATCACCTCTGTCTATCAGAGACTTAGGTGCCAGGCCAGGGATAATTTCCAATTACCCATCCATTGGTCCAAGTTATCCTTAAATAGGGTTAAGGAAGAACTCTGCTTCACATGGATGGGAAGCCATGTCTAGTGGATGGGAATTCTCTGAGAAACATATCTGTCTTTCCAACATGTCCCATTTATGTTGCAAGCAAAATTTAGATCTTTTGATCTAGTAGGTCTGATGCTGTTTGTTTAGAGGATGTGCAAAAGGTTCATCAAAATAGGGTCCCTGTACACCAGGCAAAAATCACCTCTCAGAAGTGTGTGTATACCGAGTAAAGAGACAGGGATTTCAGGCAATCAGCATAGGACACTGTGTTTACTCCCTGTATTCTTTTTCTTAGGAATATTTGTGGAAGTTCCAGTTGCTGCATGTGATTGGTCAGGTACATACCAAAGGGGGTGCTCATTATACTCTATGATTTGCCTGATGAGAGCAGACTACAGTGGTACAATGACATCTCTGGACCGAGATGCCATGCCCTTACTTAAAAGGTGAGTGACAGAAGGATTTTCTTACTACCTTGAACACATGTTGGTCAAAGGCTAGATTATTATCTACATGAGTCCCCAGATTCCTTACTAGTGAATCAAATTTTAGGGGTGTTTTATTGATGATGTACTTACCTGGGGTGGCTGGCTTCCCAAAAGCTACTATAATGCATTTCTTGGCATTGAGTCTTAGGCCATGGCTTTGGTACCAAGCATTTGTCTGTGCTAGGCCTTTCTGAAGTGTGTTCACATCTTGGAGAATTCAAAGACTTCTGTCAGTTTACAATCATCTGCGAGCATGGTCAGCCAGAGGCCTTTGACATTAGCGTTTACCTCTGAGAAGTAGATACCAAAAAGGGGCAGGCCCAGCACAGGGCCCTGAGAGACTCCACTGGTGACCAGCCTCTTTGTGGAGGTGATCTTACTGAGCCTAATCTCTTGGGTCCTATTCATGAGGCATCTAGCTATCCAGTGTGTGAAAGGGGGTTTTATTCTTAGTTCTGTAAGTTTGTTGACAATGCCCAAGTGAGGTGTTGCATCAAGTGCTTTAGTCAGATCTAGGTAGGCAGTAAGAACTGTTTTCCTCTCATCCATTGCCTTAGTGACTTTTTCAAATAAGTCCACCAAGTACAGTAAGCATGACTTTCTTTTGACAAAACCAAACTGGGATGGATCTAGTCTCTGGAGGTCTTCTATGTCTTTATTGATAATTTCCATGCTGATTCTTTCCATGGGTTTGCAAATAAGACAAGTCAGACTAATGGGTCTGTAGTTTCAAGGATCTGTAGAAGATCCTCCCTTATGAAGGGGGATGACCATTGCAGTCCTCCATTCTCATGGGACAAAGACTGATTTAAATAGTTACTCCAGTGATCCTGATAAGTCATATTTTAGACTCTTCAGGAGGAATCCTGGGGTGTTATTGGGACCCACTGAGCCTGTGTTCTTGGCTTTAGTGACCAAAGCTAGTACATGCTCCTTAGTTATTGCTGGAGGGGATATGTTTGAGGGAATTTGCTGGGGGATGATTGGGGAGTGGGGGAAGTTGGAACTTAATTTGTCTGCTAACATGTTAGCTATATTGCCAAGCCTAGTGAATTTGCCACCATGAATCAACAGCCCATGCATTGCTCTGTGCTGCCTTAAGGTTTCTAACATAACTGAAGAAGGCCTTGTGGTTATTTTTTTATGTGGGAGCTTTCTTAACTTTAAAGGTGGCTTTGTATGATCTAATTAGCCCACTTAGTTTCTTATTTAGTTTGATGAGAGAGTTTTTATCTTCATGGGAATTACTCTTCCTGATTTTTGCCATATTTTGTTTTTCTTTTTGTTGTATGCTCTGTTTAATTTCAGATGCCACCAGGGTAGTTTGTTTCTGGGGCTAGTTCTATGCTCAGTTATGTTAGGTAAAGCAACCGCTGTGCAGCCGTTGACATGATTGTACATATTTTCTGAGTTCAATTCAGCATAGGCTGCTGTGTTCCTGGGGTTTGCAGGGAATTTTGACAATTCATCACATGATAAAGGGTAGTTTACCTAGCAATATTTTCTAACTGTTACTGGTTTTACTGGGGTTACAAAGTTGATTTTGATTTTGAAAGAGACAGCTTTATGGCCAGACCTTACCAGAGAGGGAGAGACATTGAGGGGGTGGTATTCTCCTTTATTTGTAAGTATGACAACCTGTATGCTGGTGCCTCTAGTGGGTTTAGTCACTATTTAGTCATGGTTGTTTGGATTTAAGAAGTCCAGGAATCCATGCGCCAGAGGATTTGAGGCCAGTAGGTCCAAGTATACATTGTGAGCTTCTTGCTACATGGACATTGATTTATAGCTGGGTAAGTTATGGTACATTTTTTTGTTTGTGGTGATCTGCACATGGAGGAACTCCAGTGTATCATCCTATTTGACCACCCTAGAGGTGTGTTTGTTATTAATGTACACCTCCTCCTTTAGCCCTTATATGTGCAGCTACTGGTATAAAAGAGTGGAAATCTTTGAAACCTTGCACTGCTGGGGTACTGTCTGCTGCTCTAAGCCATGTCTCAGTAAATGCACAGATGTGCATAATCTTGAGTGTGAGGATGGCTTGGAGGGAGTGTAGTTTTTCATTCAGGCTTCTGGCATTGAGCAGTAACATCTTAAAGTTCAGTTGAATTGATTTTGCTGCCAATAGATTTGTCAATTTGTCAATTTGCCTAAACAAGGCTCTATGAGGGTGGATGCAGTTTTAGCCAGTATTTGAAAGCCTAGATGGGACAGGTGCAGACCATTCATGACAAAGCAATGCGGTCTGTTAACCATGTCCTTGCAAGCTGGCAAATATTTGATCCCCTTAGTATGAAGAAAGACAGCCAGTTGTTAAAATCAATCATCTTTTGCTCATATCGTGGCATGATGGTAATATGCTGCTCAATGCTAGTCTCATACCAGCATGAGATACAGTCGGAGATCTCCATAATGTCTCTCTTCATATAGTCCAGGAAGGCATGTCTCGGGTCATTTATGCCTACATGCCTACATGGACTATGCTGGAATTATACTTGTGCCTGTGGTGTAATGACCCAAGTATGTGCGTTGGAGGCATGTCTCAGGTCATTTATGTCTGCATGGACTATGCTGGAATTATACTTGTGCCTGTGGTGTAATGACCCGAGTATGTGCGTGATCATGCCTCCAGATAAGCAACTAACCATTATCTTCTACTTGTTCGGCCTGGTTAGAGGAGCATCAGTATGTCTTACAGCTGAACACTCATGCAGTGGTCACTAAAACATTGGCACAGCCAAAGGAATTTTCTTTCTCTTTTCCAAAAGAAGAGAACTGTTATATTTTCCTATATATGAAAAGCAAAGTTGCTCTCTGACAACTGTCATACAATGTTTCAACACTGAAAGAATATGTTATTTATAACACTCTTTGGGCATATGTGTGATGCGATTAATGTGTTAGACAAGAGAAATGTTGTGCTATGGCAGGATATCTTTGTTTCTTAGACTGATGTGAGATACACATTACTGGAATAAAAAACATGCTTGTCTAAGTGATATGCTCCAGATCAATGCAGTATCATGTGAGACCACAGAAGAACTTATGCTGTAAGTGTCTGACAACTCACAGGTGATGGTAATGTTCAAAAGAGAACTCACAAAGGTGGTGAAAATAGGGACTGAGCAGGATGGTGGTGGGTGATAGGGAAAGATAAAACTGAAGGGATTGTAACCCATGGCTTTCAAAGCTATATTCAACAAACCAAAAGTGCATTGTCCAGAGTTGCAACAAAGGATGTCTGTATATGGTCATAAGTAAGCCACATCAGGTAAAATATATATCATTTGCAGACTGATAACAAGAACAAATTCAAATGATTTAAACTCTGATGTTTAGTGGAATAGAAGACAGTTGCAGACTGAAAAAAATGTAGAATAACATCCCACCTTCAGTGGATTAGAACCCTATATTAAGTGATCTAGAATGGACTCCTGCCATCATTAATACACACGAAAGCAGTTACAATGAACAAAGTCAACTTACCTTACTTTTATTTATTTTATTGTAGATTCATTTATTAAGACATACCGGTAGTCATCTCAAATTGTGCAGGAATTTTCTTCGGTTTTGCCATAGGAATATAATTTCCCTCTGTACGTCAATGACCAGCAATGTTGCTATATGCCAACCACTGAACAACATATGAATTCAGAAATAGGGACATCAGTTTATAAGCCATTTTTGAGCATTTGTGCGATGTGTTTATCTATTTTTGAGCAGATTAAAGGTTGGAAATAGGAGATAGGACAGAGAAGAAAATGGGAGAAAGCCGGGGGTAAAAAGAAGGCTGGATGGAATATTAATAAAATAGAGGTACTGTATTGTGGTTCTAATGGCACCTTAACATGTGAAATGTGGCATACCTCCATTCCTCTGTTTGCTTCTGAGAATATATGATCAACAGTGACTCCATCTTCAGATGGCTAGAGATAGCATGACCATTGCTGTCAACCTTTCATCTAGCTCACATAATTGTTGAAGAAATGGACAATATTTGGATCACTCTACTGACACCTTACCAACACCTGCAAGCAAGAATCACAATGATTGGTTAAAATGTGACAATATATTTTTGTGCAATGTTATTTTGCTGTGTTAATAGTATTCAATACTAAACCTTGCTTTTATTTAAAACAATCTGTAAGACTTAATTTGAAGAACATTAACTCTAATGACATACATTTGGAAGGTATGAGCCTAGAAAGTTCCCACTCCCTGCTATCTGGCCTTCCTACACATGAACAGAGTTCAGTGCAGGTGCCCAAGTGTGTGCATGGCATTGTGTACAAATCCACACAATGTTTACCTTTTTTTTTTCGGGGTCTATGCCAGTTTGTTGACTTGCAACATTATCAAGCTGCTAAACATCAAACTTAAAAACCCAAAGTGTACGACACAGCAGCATAGAAACGAATGGGGATCTGCTGTGTGAGATTGCAGAACAGTGAACCCAAAGTGTACAACACAGCAGCATAGAAACGAATGGGGATCTGCTGTGTGAGATTGCAGAACAGTGAACCCAAAGTGTACAACACAGCAGCATAGAAACGAATGGGGATCTGCTGTGTGAGATTGCAGAACAGTGAACCCAAAGTGTACAACACAGCAGCATAGAAATGAATGGGGATCTGCTGTGTGAGATTGCAGAACAGTGAACCCAAAGTGTACAACACAGCAGCATAGAAACGAATGGGGATCTGCTGTGTGAGATTGCAGGACAGTGAACCCAAAGTGCACAACACAGCAGCATAGAAACAAATGGGGGATCTGCTGTGAGAGATTGCAGAACAGTGAACCCAAAGTGTACAACACAGCAGCATAGAAACGAATGGGGATCTGCTGTGTGAGACTGCAGAACAGTGGTGAAGGGATATTGGCCCTTTCCATTCCGTACTTCCATCTCAGAGCTGATATACATAATTAGCAGGTGGTAAGGGGCATGCAGTCTCCTATATGGGATGCAAAAAGATTTTTAGTTTGCTTTTTTGTTGTTTATATGTTAAACATGTATGTTAAACATTTTGATATTTCCGGCTCAGTCTTTAGCTAGTCATTCTTTTGTGTTTTTGATTATATGAACTAGATACAGTTCGCTCATCGTGCAACTTGAGTAATTCGGAAACAATAATGAGATGAGTCTTAATTGGCATACACATCAAGCCCAGAGGGGTGATTCTACATAAGTGTGACACGAAGCATACATTTTAGCACACTAAACAAAATGACTTTTATGTTTTGTACAACAGAATGCTAAAAAGAAAACTTGCTACAGTGCAAAAGCTTGCCATCTTTAAGGTATATTTTGCTTGTTTCACCTGTTTCTTTGTACTGTGTTATCATTTATTTTTGTTGCGTATTCTAATGGTTACAAGGACTGTTTCAGTTTTTGTTTTTTTCTGGCAATGTAGTTGTATTAGTAAAAGCTATGCATGGTTAAGCACTGTCTGCTGTTTTTGTATGCATCATTTTTACTTGTCTTGCATTTGCTTAGTTATTGTATAGTCATATAATGAAGCACCCTTCTTCACCTGTGCATATGACGATCAGTCTTGGCCTTTGCACATTCTGACTTGGGCTGCCTATGTCTGATGCACAGAGTGGTCAGCCTAATCAAGGGTAAGCACAGTCTGGTGTTTTTGCATGCATTATTTTTACTTATCTGTGTCTACTTAGGTCTTGTATAGTTATGGCGTAAAGCTATGTGTAGTCAACTGCCTCTTAGCTAATGCCCTGGTATACTGTGCCAACCCCCATGTGACAAGATCATCACTTGCTGCTGGCTCCTCCTCTTACTCCTCCTCCTCTGTCTTAGCTGATGTTGCCTGTGGTGCTGGGAAATTCAGTCCCTGCTCACTGCCACCCTGTCCTATCTGCTTCTTAACAATTATATTAATTAGAATGCTGTATGGAGTTAGAATTTGTGCATGTATGGTGAGATTGTAGAGCAGTACTCCACTATGTATCCAGACAGCAGAACCATGACTTCATCAGCCCATGGTTGTAAACTTGATCCGTTCGGTTATGTGGATTTCTCATTAGGGGTCATGAGACAAGGTTCAAGGGCATATTCAGCATCACCAATAGCTGACCCTGTGAGAAGTAACTCCTCACAAACCATTGATAAATGTCACATGGGTGTCATATGTGTGAGTCATAGAAACTGCGTTGGTGGTTTGAACAAATATTTTAGATGGTACTGTGTGTATTACAGTCCACCTGGCAAATGATGTAGTGATAACCTTTGCTGTTAACATACTTCCTTCCCAGGTCACCTGCTGGGGCCTGTATTTCAATGTGGGTATAGTCCATGGCCCCAGTACTTCAGAGAAATGAGATATAATACAGAACTCCTGCATGGTGCTGTCTCTCTCCTCTGGGCTATGAATGAACCACATATGCTCACCCACATACTAGTAAAGCAACTGATGGAATATTCTAAAGGCAAATGCTTAAGATACCCCCACTGTGTCTCCAGATGGACCAACCACAGGGCTGCAGGCAAGGCCAACATGTCCACTAATTGTTACATGGTGTCCCTGTCCACATGGTAGCAGTCCAGTATGTCTGTATCATGGAGATCATGGAATGTTAATCATAGACAGAAGATGGGACATCTTTGGGGGGGAACATCATGCACTATTAGCAGCAGTGCCTAATATGACAGTCTCTTTCAGCTGTGATTTATCCTCTCCTTGAATGAAAACATGGCCATGAAGCATTTATACAGTTCCAAATCATTCTACCATCTTATTTTACTTTGCTGGCATACAAACAGCTCATTATATGGTCATTAGCATATATCTCAGCTGTGCCTTGTTTTCCTGATGGCTGTGCCATATTAGCATGTTTCCTACATCTAACATACCCTGCTTATCCCCACTCACCATGCAACCTCAATTAGCATGATGCAGTGATATTTTATGAATCCAGCCCATTGACAATTTAAACAACTTTACATTAGAATTAGATCACTACCTGGAAAAAAATAAATATATAAACTGGAGGACTTCTATGCCAAAAAAAGAGCAGAAATTCCTGTCACAATTTACATCATATGGATGTATGTATATCAGACATAAAATTATCAATGCTTCCTTCCTGAGCAGCATTTTGCCAAACATTGATGGCTGTTAATGATTACATCTGCTAAAAATCAATAATAATAAAACATAATAAGCAGATGAGACACAGAGTAAAGAGCTATGATAGGCACATAAATGCCCATCTCTTTTCATTTTTATTGTATGCCTGCATGCATTTATTTATTTATTGGCTTTGACTCTCCACCTTACATTGTGTTTACATTTTCCTTGCAACATAAAAAGAGGGAGAGATATGTCTGAAACATTTATTTCATATGAGTAGAAGCCTCTGTTAGACTAGAACAACCTTTTGTGCTGGTAATTTTGACAGTGAAATAGACCCAAGCAGATAGTGACTTGAAGCCTAACATACCACTGGACTATTTTAGTTAAGTCCGAAAGGCTGCAACCTGTGTTGAGCAACTTTGCCATTATGTTTTCAGAACAAAGGTTAGTTATCTAGATGTTAATATTTGATTAGGTGAGTGGAGTATCAATTCAAAGTTTAAATTCAATGAAGAATTAGGAATTATGTGATCACTCCATATCCTCTATGTCCTTAGCAATAAGATATGCAGCTTTCAAAACAAAGTGAAACTAACTTTATCACCAACACACCTGATGTGTGAGAACTGTATTCATATGTAAACAAGGTAGATGAAATTAGGCAGATGGACTGGTCTGAGTGCCTTTCTCAGCCAAATCCCTACCACAGGCACAAGTACATTTAAAATTCAGGTTCAGTGGTGACAATATACATTGTATAATATATATGAAGTTAAGATGTCACCAAATTAAGCCTTGTAGAATTCATTTGGCAGAAAATAACAGTAGACGTAATTAGGTTATATGGCACTTATATCACCGCATCTAGTTCACGTTTTAAGTCATGACCAGATTATCCAGAGAAATTATGGTAGAATCAGTACTGACTTTCTTACAAGAAGGCGATATTTACACTGCAGAAATAATCTGATTAGGCAGAAGAATACAAAGAATGTACAGTTATTGTGTACAACAAGATGACTTCAAAGATACTTGGGTTACAATTAATTTTTTTTTTGCTTTTTTTTCCCCATACTGCCTGCCAGTCATCAGCCCTATCCCAGCCAATCTAATCATTAATTCCTCATCATCGGAGGGTGGGGGGTCAAATGAGCGGGGCCTTCTTTTTGGCAGCCATCATGGGTGGTTTGGATTTTTACCTTTAAGCCCTATGTCCTATGTGTATGCTTGACAAATGTGCAAATGATTGTCCATGCTGTTTGCCCCTCACTTTTGCCAGCAAGCAGACCCATCCCCATGTTCTGAAGCACAGGAAATGGTTACTCAAGTATCTGTCAGTGAAATCATACCATGCTATGTGCTGACCATGCACCCACAATCTATCTATATTGCCTGGGACAGGGGAGCAGGACACTGTCCTTCACCCCTCTCAGGCCCTGCCTGGGTCTTTCAGTGATCTGTAACTAACAGAACCTCTGTCACCTGAGTTGCAGTTAGAGCTCCATCCCTCTGTGCAAATGAGCCAAATGATCAATTACATAATTTACAGCAGTGAAGTAGCATCTAGATGTCAAAGTACATCACTTATGATTACATAATATACAGCAGAGAACATTATGCATTGTGGAAAAGTACAGTGTAGCTCTGACAATACATTATACAGTAAAAACACTATTTACAATAAAGCAACAGTTCAGTTCAGGCTATAAAGTCATGAGGAAATGCTGTTACAGAAATTTGGGGAAAAGACACTTTGTGTTAAAATGTACATGACCAGGCAACAAATATTGACTGTGGAAAAACTCTCACACTTGTGCTCAAAGTAGGAATATCCTAAAATAAAGCATAGAGAAAAAAGGGAAGAATTAAAGGGAAGACAGGTTATGTGGGTGCAGCTGTTGGTAAACTTCAACTATTTTTCTGCAAGGCAGAGACAGAGAAAATCTTTACTTAGGTGATTCAGGAGTTTTGCTTTAAAGCTCCACTATTAATTTGAATTCCCAGTCTCCTGTGGAAGTAATTGCGAGTTTACACAGGAAACTGGACCTTTTAGAGTAGCAATTACATCTATATGCGATGATTAGATGTAATTTTAAGTCTGTTGGCTATAGGGAAAACTCATTAAGGTGCAATATTTTAAAGTTGAGAAAGATGTTTGACATAGTGGATTTAGCCATAAAGAGAATGCAGCTGATCTTTTGAAAGGAGAGAGAGACTGGTGTCTTGAATCACTAGAGGAAGAAATAATCCTACAGGTTCTACTGACTGTTATTTGACTCCTGTATTGTGTGCTGGGTTAAGTGCGGTGAAGAGGAGTATGGGTTCTCTTTCAGAGGAGTACATTAATACCTAAATCCTCTCAGATTAAAAATTGACTATTTTGCAGCACATCCTGAGTTGATTTAAACCCTTGTTTATAGTCATCACAACAATAGGGTCCACCCACAGGACAAGGTATTTGTGTAGTTGTACCTGATGTGTCGGGTTATTCAAAGACTCCAGGAATACTACCAAAAGCATGTAATTTCTGTTCCATAGATCATGACTGCCATTTTGTTTTATTGCGGAATATCTATTTCCAGAGTCTGTTAAGGTCATTGTTAACTCCTTTCTGGACATTTATATCTATATTTTCTATTTAAGAATCTGTAGATTGTCTGTGTACATGCTGATTTGGAGGTGAGGAAGGCCTGGTGCAGTTTTATTAACATAAAATAAAAAAATAGTACTGACCCTAGTAAGAACTTTATATTCATTTAATTGGTCCATAAAAAAGCCTATCTTTATAAGTTTTGCTATGAAGAGAGAGAGAAAAATGGAATAATTGTCTAAAATCCTCTCCTCTTATCCACAAGTACTGCCTTTGTTAAATGTCCTTATTCCAGTTTCATAAATATGGTATTATTAATTCCGTATAAGGGTATCATTGTATCAAAACTTTATCTAAGGTCATGATATATGTGGAAAAGAAGTTTGCTGCTTGGTAACATTTTCCAGCACTTATTTTATATATATATATATATATATATATATATATATATATATATATATATATATATATATATATATATGTATATATATATATACATATATATATATATATATATATATATATATATATATATATATAATATTTAAAAAAACTTAATGAATTATCACTTGTGACATAAGCAAATTTATATTTTGTATAAAAGTAATCAAACCATATTAACAAGCTCATATGTACAAACATTATACATCACATATATTGTTATAGATCATATAAAAATCAACATTACATAAATTGTTCAATTTCTACCTTCTCTTAAACCTCATTCCTCCTTCAAAACATTTTTCTGCATGTATTGTTCCCACAGTTTCCATTTTTTCTGTGTAATTTATTCCTTCCCTTTTCTAAGGGTCATAGCTCCAGATCTATTATCTCTGTTACAATGTTTACTTCTTCAAGTGTATTTGGTTTAGACTCTGATTTCCATTTTCTAGTTACTGTTTTTTTGGCAGCCATCAGAATTAAACTTCACAAGGCCTTACTATATCTAAGCAATTCAAATCCTTTATCAAAGCTTAAAAAATAATTTCCTTAGATATACTCAATTGCTCACTGACTATTCTTGACAGAGTACTCTGTTGGGAATTTTTAAAGCCAGCCAGCTTGTTACACTTCGAGAACATATGCTCCAAAGTATCTAGTTCCTCACCATTATACCACCAGCATTTACCATCTACCAGAGGAAAAATTCTTGGAGTCTGCTTGGGGTATAAAAAAGTATCTATGCAAACACTTCCAGGCAAAAATCCTAAATCTTCTAGATTTTGTTGCATATTTGGGAGACAACTGCGGTGGTGGTGCTGCGGTAGAGTTGTCGCCTCACAGTAAGACGTTGTCCTGTTCGATTCTCAGCTAGAGCAACTTCTGTGTGGAGACATGTGTGAATGGGCATACCTTTGTTGAAGGTTGTGTGTCAGGGCCGGCAACTTGGCACGTAAAAAAATCTACTGCCAAATCATTAGCGGACCAGAGTTCTGCTGTGGCGACCCCGTGGGAAAAGCCGAAAGACACAACACAACAACAGATGTCATGCCATACTTTCTTTGTAAATTGTATATCTACTCTCTCTTCTGAATCTTTTCTGACCTCTTCTGATTGATTCCTATAGTTATCATGCAATATTTTATATGCCCTACTAATTATCTCTTTTTAACACCAGTTTCTACTCCAGAATCAATTAAAAACTCAACCAGCACAGACAGTTCTTTCATTTAGGATTCCCCTATCTCTTTCTCTTTGTCTGTATTCTGATATCAGTCCCCAATAGGGAAGGCAATTACTAGCTTGCAATCCAAATGTCTTCTTGACCTCTTCCCATTCTATTACCTTTCCTCTCTAAGTATTTGTTCCCAATGCCTTGATTCCTTTGCCAGCTTCCTCCAGTAAATTCCAGCTCCCTCCTGCCTATTCTCTGCATCCCTAATTGCAGTCATCCCTATTAGCAGAATCTCCTTTCTCCATTTCAATGTGGGCTTAGTTCTTAATATGCTTTATTCTGCTTTATGAATATAATATTCAGTGTGACTGTTGTTACTCTCTTTAAGGATTTGCATTCAAAACCCCATTCTTACCTTGTTTCTTGAATTACCACCCTGCTTCATCATCATCCCTTTCTACTTTCAATTGTAGCTTTCCACTTGTTATGTATAAGAGCCTTAACTGTGTAGCTGTAAAATATCCTTTCAAATCAGGTAATTCTAAACCTCCATATTCTATTTGAAGGATCATCTTATCCCAAATGACTCTTGCCATCTTCCCCCCTAGATAAAATCCTTCAACTCCTTTTTAATTGTTGTCCACAACTTCTCATCTGATTGATAAAAATATGCCTGACTCATGTATAATACTAAAGGGACTAAAAACATTTTACTGCTTGTATTTTGCTATCCACATCTATAGGCAAGATTTTCCACTTTTCAGTTTTTGTATTATCTCTTGTTTAGTCTCTTCCCACATATCCTTAGCTGCCATAACATAATTTCTTTTAATCCATACTCCTAAATACTTCATTGTATCAAGTCCCCATAAATATGGGTATTGGTGAAGCAATTCATGTGTGGGTTCATAGATAATACCTATAGGCTATGTTTTATTATAACGATAGTCAGTGTTTAACCTTCATTAATTTTCTGTCCTGAAAAAAACAGGAACTGTCTCAGAATGTTCCATGACACTGAGATGTCCTTTTCTGGTTCCATCAGGTGCAAAATAATGTCATCTGTAAATAAAGCCAACTTTTCTTGAACACCATACCAATTACATCCCTGAATTCCTGAGTCTCTTATTTTCTTTGCCAATGGTTTTAAATATAGTGCAAATAACAAAGGAGAAAGAGGACATCTCTACTTGGTTCCCCTGTTCAGACATAACTTATCAGAGAGGAACCTTAATAATATAAGCTATTTTTGAAACAGGTTTAGTAATGGGCTGAAGTGGTTATAGGAAAGGAGTCTTAGCAGGGAATGGTATACTTTAATGACAGAAGTTCTGCCCTTGTTGTGAAATAGAAGTGAAAGTGTGAGCAAGGAGCTTTGAAATGACAGACCCTGCTATTTTGAACAAGTTCAGCTGTGGAGAGCGTGAGTTGAGAGAGGGGTCGGTTTTCAGTTTTATCCGGCGGTTTTCAAACTGTTTTATATTACCTCTTAAAAGAGAATGGTAGTGTGGTGGATACACAAATGGATAAGGTATGGAATGTCATACCTGGGGAGTGTTGTACAAGGGACTCTATATCACGGCTGTGCTCCTTCATCTAATTTGCCAATGAGATGTTGAGGTTCTTTATTGTTAGAGAAATTAAATGAAGCAATACTGTTTAGTCTTTGATGACTTCCCAGCTGAGCCACAATAGCTTGTTTTCTCATAGCATACTCAGATTTGGATGTGTTTCCAGCTATCCAACTGTCCGGACAAAGGCAAATAAGTTTAAACAGCTTCCTTGGTCAGTGGTGGTTATCCAGTCAAACCAGGTCCTGCCTCAGGCCTTGTCTCTGTCCCTTTCTTGCACTTTATAGCTGGGATCATTTAGGGCCACTTATTATCTTTTATACTCCTAACTTATTTTTTGAAAGCTTTTGTTACAAATGATGGAAAGTACAGTTTATAAATTAAGCAAGTGTGAATAATGGGTCTGCTTTGCTGTGCATAAGATGCCACTTTGCTTTGTCTAGCTCAGCTAAATGGGGTATGGCATCATGACCAGGAAGGAACATCCTTTGATTTGAATTGGTTTAGTTCTGAGTCTTTTAAAAGACCATCTGGTGAGTAAAGGACAGCGGCCAGTCAAGCCATTGGATAATACACAAGCTTCTACAGATTTCAGTGTAATATTGGTACTAAATCTAAAAAAGGTACTTTGACCAGTTTACAGATATGTCCAGGAAGATTATGAAGGAAAATAATCTGTCAAATCTGTTTTTCTCGGCACTTATCCAGATTAGGTTAAAATCACTCAGAAGTATGAAGCTTTTTTTAACAATCTTTGAACATGATTAGTAATAGTTCTTGAGCTAAGCTTAATGATGATATGGGTGTAAATAATGTACTCCAATCAACAAGCTAGTGTTGTCCCCTAAATTTACTTCTACCCTGTAATGAGATGGGGCCACTTCATTTTTTAACTGACTTCTTATAATGTTATGCTGGATTTGACTAGGAGGTGGGAAGACAAACAGTTTTCTTCTTTGAGCCAGGACTCAGTTATTCCGACAGTACCAGGGTTCTCTTGCAGGAACAATGACTAGCACTGCCCAGTTATTGTTTATGTGATTAAAACTCAAAAGAACTATGTTTAGCCCTTGGATCTGTATGTTGTAGTTGGACTGGAGTTCCCTGGGAGGCAATTGATGGTCATAATTTTAGGAGAAAAGTTAGAAAGCATATACTGTGATAAAGGCTTTGGATAAAACAAGGTCCCTGAGTTGCGATTAGCATCACCTTTTCGGGAAATTTTCATGCTCTCTTACAGCAGATTTATCAATCTCTTTATTACTGTTTTAGCTGGCGTTTGCATTTTAGACAGTATGACACATATTCCGTATACCAATTTCTGCAAATGACAAATATCTTGTTTTCCCCACTAGTACTACCATGCCTCAGGGCAGATATCAAAGCAGTTCCAGTCATGTCTTACATCTCTGGTTAGGCAGTAATTTCATCCAACCCCAATAGCACTGGTTAGGAGGCAGTTTCAGTTATTTCAGCTACTATATTGCTGCTTAGGAAATAGTTCCCTTAGTCCCCTATGTCACTGATTAAGAAGTATTTCCCATTATCCCTTACATCATTGGCTTGGAGGTAGTTCTAGCCATTCCCTATAACATTGGTTAGGAGGTAGTTTCAGTAATTCCTTCTACCACTGTTTAGTAGGAAGTTCCAGTAATCCTTACATCAATGGTAAAGATGTAGTTCCATTTATCCCTTGTATCACTGGCTAGGAGGCAGTTCCAGCCATCCCCTATATCATCGGCTAGGAGGTTGCTCCCTTCATCCCCCTATCACTGTTTAATAGGTAGTTCCCATCATCCCCTATGTCACTGTTTAAGAGGTAGTTACTGACTTCCCCTATATCACTGGTTAGGATGTTACTTCTAGTCATCCCCTATATCACTGGTTAGGAGGTAGTTCCAGTCATATCACTGGTTTGGATGTATTTTCAGTCACCCCTATATAATTGGTGAGGTGGTAGATGCAGTCATCCCCTATAGCACTGGTGAGAAGATTGTTCCAGTCATCCCCTACATCACTGGTTATGATGTTACTTCCACTCACTAGTAAGGATGCAGTGCCAGTCATCCTTTATATAATTGATGAGTAGGTAGTTCAAGCCATCCTCTTTATCAATGGCTAGGAAGTTATTTCTAGTCATACCCTTTATCAGTGGATAGGAGATAGTTCTAGTCATCTTCTATAGCACTGGTAAGGAGGTAGTTCCGGTCATCTCTTATATAGCAGATGAGGAGGTAATTTCAATCATTGTCTATATCACTAATAAGGAGGTAGTTCCAGTCATGTCCTATATCACTGGTAAGGAGGTAGTTCCAGTAAGGTCTTATATAACTTATGAGGAGGTAGTTTCAGTCATCCCCTATATTATTTTTGAGAAGGTAGTTCCAATCATCTCCTATACCACTGGTTAGGATGTTACTTCTAGTAATACTCTGCATCACTGGTTAATAGGTAGTTTCAGTCATCCCCTAGATCACTGGCTAGGAGCTAGTTCAAGCCATACCTCAAATCACTGCTGAGGATGTCATTCCAGTCATCCCCTATATAACTTGTGAGGAGGTAGCTAGAGTCATCCCCTTTATCATTATTGAGGCAGTAGTTTCAGTCAATCCTTATAACACTGGAGAGGAGATAGTTCCAGTTATCTCCTAAACCTCTGGTTAGGATGTTACTTCTAGTAGTACCCTATATCACTGGTTAGGAGATAGTTTCCGTCATCCCCTAGATCACTGGTTAGGAGGTAGTTCAAGCCATACTCTAAATCACTGCTGAGGAGGTAATTCCATTCATCCCCTATATCATTGCTGAGGAGGTAGTTCCAGTCATCTCCTATATCACTGGTAAGGATGCAGTTCCAGTAATTTCCTATATAATTGGTGAGATGGTAGATCCAGTCATCCCCTATTTCACTGGTGAGGAGGATGTTCCAGTCCTTGCCTATATCACTGGTTAGAATGCTGCTTCCAGTCATCCCCTATATCATTGGTGTGGAGGTAGTTCCAGTCATCCCTTATATAATTGTGCAGAGGTAGTTCCAGTCATCCCCTGTATCACTGGTGTGGAGGTAGTTCCAGTCATCTCCTGTGTCACTGGTGAGGATCTTGTTGCGATCATCCCATATATTAGTGGTGTGGAGGTAGTTCCAGTTATCACCTACACAGCTGGTTAGGATGTTACTTTTATCCATACCCCATATGATTGGTGAAGTGGTAGTTTCAGTCATCCCCCATCACTGGTAAAGATGCAGTTCCAGGCATCCCCGATATAAATGTTGAGGAGGTAGTTCCTGTAAGCTGTGGTATTTAAAGATAATAGTTTGTTAAAGAAGAGAGTGTAAATATTGTTTGAAGTACTCTGTAGGCAGGAGTTGCAGAGAAATGTCCCATGTCAGGGCTTGCCACTCAGTGGTGTAAAAGTGGTCAATAGGTGATTTGGACACATGGACTAATGAGCACTGGTATTTACCAGTGATAAATGGGTAAGGACCTGCCCAGTTCCGGTCTATGCCAGGAACCCATGTTAATGGTAGGAGTGGTCCATCTGCCTCTGTTGGCCAGTGTGTATGTCCACCATAAAGCTTAGCAGCCCTGGGTCAATAAGCTACTGGCTGGCCAGTGTCCAATTGCTCAGAAGGGATTGCCTGGGATAGCTGTGTTGAGAGAAATCTGAATATAAAACCAATCAATCTGCCAAACATGAGCTATACATAGCTACAGTCAATATAAGTTCACTGACAAGACACATATTAGAAGTGGATGACATGATAGTAAAAAGGGGGCTGGACATCTTGTGAATCCATGAGATGAGATGGAAGGGTAGTGCAGCAAAGCCACTTGACTTGGGTTCTAGAGTCTACTATTCAGAGAGCGGATAGTCTAGAAATATTGTAGGAATGTTGGTGAGGGAGAGTCTTCTAAAGACAGCGATGAATGCCATCAGAGATAATGGTAGACTCATGGCAGTCAGATTCCCATTTAAGGATAGGGCAGTATTCATAATCTCAGCCTCTATCCCATAGCAGGGCTGGGATGTCAAAGAAAAGAATGCAGTCAGACAGCAGTTGCAGAACCTTCTAGATAAAACAGATCAGCATGAGTTATTATTGATAATGGGTGGTTTGAATGGTCATATTGAGGCAGAGATGACAGAATATAAGGACTGCCTGGATCCACATGGGTGATGCAACAGGAATAAAGAGGATGAAGAAGAAGAAGAAGAAGAGGAAGAGGAGGCTATTCTGGCAAATGGCTTGATCATGGCCAACACATGGTCCAGCAAGACAGACAGTCAACAGATAACATGCAAGACTGGCCAACATGCAACTCAGGTAGACTTTCTCTTAATAAGGAAAGGCTAGGGCACTGGGGTAGAATCAGTGATTACAAAGACATTCCCAGTGAAATATTTGGCCCACATCATAAACTACTGGTGGCCATAATCAACTATAAACAGTGGTCAGAGAAAGCTGTAATGTCAACTGAGACTAGGCGGAAGACCTAGAAGTTGATTGGAGTAAAAGCACAAGAGTTCAAGCATATATTCAGGGCTTTAGAAAAGGAAATGCGTGGATATGAAGAAGGACAGAGTCTCAAAACAGCATGTGTGAGAACTATAGAACAGATATGTGAATGAGCCAGTTATGGAAATAATGTACATAAACAAAGCTGGGGTGGAATTCATAGTCCAAGAAGTTGTCAAAACAAAGAAGGAATGCAGGAAAAAGTGGCAGATAGGGAAAAAAAATGAACCAGATTAAGAAAAAATACTGGTTGGCTAACAAAGTTGCTAAAAGAGCAGTCACAACAGCATAGAAGAAAGCATCAGAGTCATTCTACCAGAATGTGGAAAGTACCTCAACAGATGGCACAAAGAAGTTCTATTAGGTTGTAAGACAAAGACAGAAAGATAAAGAGGGTAGTCATCAGGCAGTCTTCATAGGGAATGCCAGCATCAACAAACTGATCTCCAGTAAACATCCCATCAAATGTAGATGGAAGGAATAATTCCAGGAGCTTCTGAATGAAGAAGACATCACAGAAGCCATACTGTCCCAGACACAGCCTATGATGAAAAAGGAACAAGACCCCACCCTAGAAAAAGTAAGAACAGCTCTTAGGAAAATTAAGTCAGGGAAAGCATCAGAGTCAGATGAGATCTCAGCAGATATGATCAAAATATTCTGTGAGGTATTGGAGAAATGGTCTCAGGGAGTACTCATAGTAGTACAGGGAGAAGGGTGTAACCTATGGACTAAAACCAAATGCTAAGAAATTCATAAAAGTATACTTCAGGAAGCTATCCAGCCCTGGTAACTATCATATTGACAACACACCCCTAAAACTCGACCCAGTAGTCAGGGACCTGGGGAGACACATAGACAGTAATTTAGCCTTTGAACATAATGTGTCTACAGTAGTGAGGAAAGCATGCTATGTTGTGCAACTTAAAAACAAAGGTAGAGTATCTAGGTCCAAGATGGTCATTGTTCCACCATATTCATGAAAGTGTTGGAGAAGGTGACTGAAACTCAAATGCATGGAGTAGTAGAAAGTAAGATGGGGACTGAGCAGTTTGGATTAAGATCAAGGTGCAGCACAACTGACTTGATGTTCACAGTGATAGAGATAGCTGAGAAGATACTAGAGATGAGGAAAGAGCGCAAATGGGCATTTGAAGACTTGTAGAAAGCACATGACAAGGCCCAAGAAAGCTGATGATTTGGGCTGTCCTGCAATTGATCAAAGTCCTGAAAACAGTGAAAGAATTATAACAGGCTATATACAAGGGCCAGATGACAACAGTATGAACAGTGCTTGGACACACAGAGGTGTTCCTAGTAGCTATGCATCAGGGCTCAGCTGTGAGCCCGCTGCTGTTCATGCTGGTGATGGCCTACATTAGCAAAAGGGTCAGAGGAGACAGATCAACAAAGTTGCTTTATGCAGGCAATGAGGTACTACAAGCAGACTTTGAGCAAGAATTTCAGCAAGTGATAAGAGAATGGAATGAAAAACTGAAGGCACATGGGACAAAACTTATGACTGATAAGACCTATGTCATGGTAGCTGATGGGGGTTAACTAGAAGAAGCTGAAAATTGAAAAATAAGGGAAATAGCAGAACAGGTTAACAACTTCAAGAATCTAAAAGCATTGGTTGAGGTGAAGGGAAGTCTGAATGATGAGATCAAAGCTAGAATGAGAATGGTTGCAGCCATCTGTCATGGAATGCTAGGGGTAGTTTGTGATAGAAAAATGCCAAAGAAGCTTAAAGGTAAGGTGTACAAAACAGTGGTATGACCAGGACCGCTGTGTGGAACCTGGACAGTGAAGACAGAGCAGATGAGAAAGATGGAGGTGCTGGAGATAAAGTCCCTGAGGTAGGTGGTAGGATGCACACTGTGGGACAGACAAAGAAATAAGGACATCAGATCTAAAGCCAAAGTAACTATAACTTTAGAGATCAAAGAGAGCAGATTACTGTAGTTTAAGCACATGTAGAAGAAAGCAGAAGATAATCTGGTGAAGATTTGGGAAAGGCAGGAAGAGATCAAAAGGAACTGAGGGCGTTCAGCAAAGAGATGGATGGGCTGTGCGACAGAAGACCTGTGACAGTCAGGTATGACAATCATAGAAAGTAGGAGTGTTGAACTGAGAGATATGGTGACAGTTAGCATGACACCCTGATCCCATGTAAAAAATGGGAAAGGGGAGTTGTGATGACAACAATGAGTTGTAAAAAATATGCTCTTTCAGTTATAAAAGCATATCAGTCAAGTTCAGAAGAGTATAGTAGAACAGTATTTTTTGCTATTTCTTCCACCTGCCCTTCCTTTATTGTAACCAGCCAGGCCTTCATGCCCTGTCCATGCCGAGTTTACCAGCTTCTCCATGCCACTCCAGATGTATTCCAGTTATCCTTTCCCATTTTACTTAATGTATATATGCTACAGTCTCAAGAATCTTTCTCATAAGACATTTCAAATATTATATAACTGCATGCTTTTGCCAAATTGATGCTTTACTGTATTTATGTCTCAAAATGTTGTATATATGATTCTATTCTTATTTATTAAGTGTTTAAATATTTTTTGCTTATGTTAATTACTGTGGACTTTTTCTTCCCGGGCCTCTGCTGTAAATGGACATCTGTCCAGTTGGACTATCCCGGTAAACAAATGTAAAATAAAATAAGTAAATAAATAAATAAATAAATAAATAAATGTGCTAGGGCTGGTCATGGATTGCAAGCAACAAGGCTCAGCACATTTGGGCTTCCATTAGGGGGGACTTATTGGACTACCCCTTACTCCCCTTCCCCTTGTGGCAATGTAGTACAGCCCTGACTGGCCATGCAGTGTTGGTATCTACAGTGTATTGCTTGGCCTCTGTGGAAGCTCAGCCAGCCTCACTGCCTCATCTGAACATGCATCCTCTGGTGATGTTTCCAGTGTCCACCAGCAATCATCATCTACAGACACCCACTCACCACCCTCCCCCCAGGATGGGTACACCCATCTCTCCCTGCCACTCTATCAGTCATCTGAGATGCTAATTGAACCCAGATCATCTGAGTCAAATTCAGGGCTTTATACATCTACACCACCAGAGTGGTTTCAGTACTGGAAAGATTAATGAAGTGACCAATTCTGTCTAGGTCTTTCTGAAATGCTATAATACTTTTGAGCTGTTCAAAGTGACAAGACAAAGAGTGTATTACAGAAGTTTTAGGAGTGATAATTTTGGACTTCAAGAGTAAGGATTCTGGACATCCTGCATGGTAACTAGGGAATTAATTAGAACTTTACTGATGAACATCTCTACATATTTATGAATGAAGAGAATGAAGATTTAAGTAAATACATAGACAGTTATAAGATTTAGCAAGGGAAACTGTTGATCCTCAGAGATCTAATATAAGTACAGCAGGGGAGAAGGAAGGAAGAAAGGAAGAGAAGAAGGAAGGAAGGAAGGAAGGAAGGGAGGGAGGGAGGAAGGAAGAAAGGAAGGGAGGGAGGAATGAAGGAAGGAAGGAATGAAGGGAAGGAGTAAGGAAGGAGGGAAGGGAGGAAGGAGGGAAGGAGGAAAGAAGGAAGGGAGGGAGGAAGGAAGGAAGGAAGGAAGGAAGGAAGGAAGGAAGGAAGGAAGGAAGGGAAGGAGTAAGGAAGGAAGGGAGGGAGGGAGGAAGGAAGGAAGGAAGGAAGGAATGAAGGGAAGGAGTAAGGAAGGAAGGGAGGGAGGGAGGGAGGAAGGAAGAAAGGAAGGAAGGAAGGAAGGAGTAAGGAAGGAAGGAAGGAAGGAAGGAAGGAGTAAGGAAGGAAGGATGTTGAGCAGAACCAAACACAAAGTATATGGTCCTGGAGGTGCTGGATTTCAGATAAAATCTAGTAACCTTAGAAAGAGTTAATTAAATTATGTTGGAAGGATAGGTCAAGCTCTTTATAGACTACAGAACTTAATAGAAAAAAAGATCAACAGCAGCACAGATAAGGTTAAGATCTGGTAGATCAGCCTGATTTTGTTATGCAGATGGGTGAAGCCCTTACTGTGACCCACACAATCAGGGTTCAATTAACAGTCTCAGCAATGGAGGAACCAGGCAGAGAGGGGGAGGAGTGAAGGGGCATGGTGACTTTCCTATCCTGGGAGGGTAGGAGGGGTTCACATTCTGCAGCAAACTAGGCAGTGTTTGATGTGGAGACAGGAGAGACCATTGTTGATGCTCTGAGGGGAGGGGCAGGACTGTTTGGAGAGAATTCCCCTATTAGAAATGAGGTAACATCCTCTCTGGCTGGCCCATTACATGTCACTCTCTGGTGCCTACTGAGTATATGTAGGTAAGGCTGGGGAAAAACATAAAAAAATAAATGTGAATCACACCTGATAGCTGCCTGAATGATGACCCTTCCCAGTTGACCCTAGATCTAGTGAGGGGGAGTTGGTGGTTAGAGAAATAATAATCAGCAGACAGTGCGGCATACAGTTAACATATTTAGCAGGAATACTCACTGTTCAATAGAGAGAGATATAGAAAACAGTATATTATCCAGTTTGGAGAAAAAACAAGCTGTCTGTAAATCTGAGTTGGGGAGAAATGTCATCACCAGAGCTTACTGTGTTAAGTTGAAATACAAACACTCACAAATCAGATTTGACAATGATTATTCTTCCAGAGTACTAGAAATGAGGAAAAATACCTGGCCACTGGTGAAGTTACTCAAACAAAATAAAATAAAAGCCCAACTTGCATATCCAGCGAAAATAAGGTTTTTCTTTTCTAATGAAATGAGAACTTTAAATAATCTTGAAGAAGCAACCACCTTCATTAAAAACGACAACATAATAGCAATTCCAGAAGACATGGACTGGACTTCAACCACTTCTCTGAAAAGATCCTCTGAAAAAAATACTTGGACTGATGTAAAGAAAAAAAAAAAGCAAAGAACTGAATCAAAAAGTATTTCTTCTACTGCTTCTCTCAAAGAATCAACTAAAATATGAGTTACTTACTAAAGGACAATAAAAAAGTATGTATAATCTTTTTTCTTCTCTACTTTCTCTTAATAGATATATTCTCTGTATGAACTATTTCCACTGTTATGTTTTATCTCTCTCTTCTCCTTTCCTTTTAAATTTATACAAGTAGTTTGTATATAAAGAAATCCAAAAAAGGAGTCCAAAAAGGAGTTGAGAAGCTGTAATTCACCACACAATCTCTTCCACAAAATGAACGCTTTATTAAACATCCGCGTTTTCGTCCCCAATGGACTTCATCAGATACAAAAACCATAATGAAACTTCATTAATATACTTTAGTTAATCTAATTAAGCCAATCAATCAGTACTTGTTAGTTCAAACTAACAAATGAACTTGCATTGTTAATTAAAAGTTAATTACACTTAATTCCTAGTTATTTAAAACATTTTGTATATGTGTGTTTAAAATCAAATACATTATTATAAATAGTCTTTTATACTTAATATTTTTAAAAAACATATTCAAATTTTATTAAAACATCATAGTGGTTTGGTTTATAAAATCCAAAACTAAAAATACGCATATATATTTCATTTAAAAACTTTTTTGTTTCTTAGAAGTCAGCTTGTGTAACATTTTGCTATGGGACAGTGCCATCTATTGGTCTTTTTACATTACTACATCCAACTTTTTATATTCTAGTAGCTCTTAATTTCAGTAGTGGTAAAATGGATATGTATTCATTTAGTTTGTATATAAACACTTTCTCAAATGTTAAAATATTTAAAACAACAGTCTAACCATTATTACGGTCTCATTGCTTGTCTGTTGTGGGGAAATGAAAGGAAGAGGTACTTGAGAAAGGCAACTTATTAACCCACTGCGGGTGTTGAGGGCAAAATGGTTAAAGTGTAAAGCTTTGTATGCTTTTAATGCAATTTCAGTAATGTGAGACATTCGAGATGCTTACGGACAGGAGATTTCTCTTCAGTGATACAGCGTGTGTTTAGAACAATTCTAGACATTAGATATCTGTTTGTAAGTGCTTAAAAATAGCTAATGTTCCTGCTTTTGTGGTTACTTTCTTTGTATTTAAATGTACAATGTTCTCGGATCCCGAGAACTGTCAGAAATCTTCAATGTGCTGTCAGCGAGCTCACAAATGCATTTATCGCTTTGCATCGAACCTGAGCTGTTCATTTAATTATATTTGTGTAAATTACATCAACATTAGATATATCTAACTTCTCAATTAGGTCATGAAGACCTAAAGAGACAACGAAACAAAACGGAGAGTAGATAGAAAATAAGATGATGAATTAGGCATCGAGTCGCACTACATTTTATTTCTCACTTACAATAACTCAGAAGCTTCTTTTTGACAATATGCATTGAATAACTCCAATGAATTATCTCACATTAAAGACATCCTTACATGTGAGACGAAAGGTTTGGTGCTGGAGTTGAAACATCGCAGAGTACATTATTTTACACACTTCCTCATCTCTCTTAAAGTGATAGGCACTCATTTAAAGCATTATACTCGAATAGGTGATAAAATAAGCAGGAAATGGGGAACAACTCAGGGAGGAAGGCACAAAAGCAGAATTCCATACTTACAGAACGGTCTGTTACATTATAGACCTAACTTGACAATAGTGGAAATAGTTTGCTACAATTCAAATGAACATTTGTTTACTTAATTAGAGGCTATGCTCTCCCTACATAGGTTACTTATTTCTTCCTCACTCTAACTCTGCAAATGAAGTGGCAGTTTCTTGTTATTTTTGTATATATCAGAAAGAATCTTTTCTCAGAAATGACTTCATATTGTACTTATATCTATACATTTTCTCTAAGCCCTAAAGGGACAAACATTCCCTCAAACTTGACAAGAGGAAATCAATAAAAATAGGGAAAGATGAAGGCTGAGGAAAAAAAAAAGAGAGAGAGTTAGAAAACAACTATAAACATTGTGTCAGACTTGTGGTCAGATCAAATGAAATGCATACAGATATTTATATTTAAAATGTTACAGATCTGTTTTTTTTTTCCCTACACTATATGAAAGTTGATGGAAGTTAAATAATTTCAGAACCAGAACAATTTAGTTATATGCATAAGAGAAATGTTAAGAAATTTTGTTTCATTAAATATTACAAAATACTTGGATAAGTAGTGAGACAAAATTGTAAATACATAAAACAATATTGGCTCATCTTGAACATGACAGTACTTCAGAAAGGATCCTGTTTGTCTTCTTTAGACAGTTGATTAATAATACTCATACTGGATTATAAAAGTTGGTGCATGGGAATATATGAGTTATATAATAGATTTCTACATTGCTATGAGATCTAAATGTGCCATATCTAACACCTGGTGTGACTTGATCTTGAAAGGCAATTCTCATGCTAAAAGGCATGAATGATGATGAAAAAGGCGTGCTATCATAAATCTTTTCCAGTCAATAAATAGCTAACTTTTCTTCTCTATCATCATGTTTGGGAATTTTTGGTAGATACTCTTTATCCTTATGAAAGTATTTGTCTGTGTGTTCTAATCTCATTTAAATAGTAAAGGAAATATATTAATAATTCCAAGACTGGAAAATTTGTGATGTCTGTGAATAGTTCTGATTACATATGTATATTCTTTGAATAAGACTTGCAGAGATGCAATATGTGAAATGCAATATTTGAATGGAAAGCAAGGCATAAGTATTTTAACATCATTTTAAGTTTTATAATTTATTGTCTTTTCCTTTCTGGGGGGAGGGGGGCGGGAGAAAGAGGGAATAAAACTAATTTAACAGAACAATATTTGAAAAATTCCTTTGCACTGTAATTATTTATATAAGGGTTTTATGGTTATTAACTTCACATATCAGAATGTCATGTTAAAATCAAACATGTTATAAAACAAAGAAATTCATTAATGTTATAACCACAGAAGCTTTTCACCAGTTAAGAAGTGATGAAACACAAAACTGAAATGCTTAGATAAAATTGTAATTGTGTTTAGAATTGAGTTAATAACATCTTTATTTATTTGGTGATATAATAACCTACTGCAAACTTAAAAGAACTCCAGTAAAATTTTATAGAGCTCAAAAAAAAGTTTTGTTGCTAAGGCATGAGGGTTAATCTGATAGATCTTCTTTCATCTATCAGATTAGGAATGACTAGCATTCCATGGACAATAGAAGGTTTTCCGAAATGTTGGAATTTTTTGTTATATATAGTCTTTTATACATTCTATATGTTCTTGTTTTTTATCTGGCCTGAATGTGAATATAGATTATACTCCTTAGTAGGAAAAATCAATCTGACATTAATATTTAAAGATGGCAAAAATAGTTTGCAATGTCAATATCTTGGGAGACTTCTGAGTTCTATTTATATATTTGTCTTATAGACCTAGTTTATGAATAGGGATCTGTCATTTTTATCTCTTAATGTTAATGGTTTGAACAATCTAAGGAAGTGATCTAATTTATTGAGGTACTTAAAATTAAACAAACCTCAGGTAATCTTTCTTCAGGAAACTCATTTCAAAACAGACGATAAACATATATGGTGCCCAAATGAATATTCAATGATATCCCATTCATCATACAAATCAAAAACTAGAGGAGTAATGATCTTTTGGAAGAAAGATATTATTTTTCCCCAAATTATCTTTAATTATGAAGACGAAGAAGGTCTTATGGCACTAGTCACATTGAAATTTAACAATAGAATTTGGATACTGGTGAATTTATACTGGTTTCCTGGCATAGGGACAAAGATAGTTAAAAAACACCTAGATTATATTAGTAATTCATACAAAGGTAACCTAATAGTAGGAGGCAACTTCAATTGTATATTGAACAATTCTGAGACTACAAATATGAGAAATCTTCGTCTTATCCCTATAGCAAAAATACTAAAAAATGGAGTGAAACCATTAGTTTAATTGACACTTTCACTTTCAAAGAAGATAACTCACTTTTATTCTCTCATCAAGATTTTAAATTTAGAACCCAAGCTAGAATAGATAAATTATTTGTCTCACAAGAGTTGAACACTAAAATAATACAATTTTCAATAATTCCCTCCCCTCTATCTGATCATAACTCACTGATTTTAAAACTCCAAACAGATTTTAAAAAACTAACTCACATAACAAGAATACCAGCTTATATCACAAAATTAAAAGAATTTAAACCTTGGTTAGTAACAGAACTACAATTCTTTTTAGATACTAATTATTCTAAAGAGATAAACATAGTTATGATATGGGATTCTTTTAAAGCTTATATATATGGCAAAACCATCACATGGTTTAAAAATAAATCAAAAGAATGGGAATTGGAACTACACAATGTACAGAAACAGCTAATAAAGGCAAAACATAATGAGCTAGCACCTATGTCTAATAATAAAAAGGCAATTGATGAACTAAATAAAAAAAATAATGACATTTTAACTCGCAAAACAAATTTGGCTCTAGAAAAATTAAAATTAAATGCATATTCCACATCACCTAGACATATGCATAACTTTGCTTCGTGAGTTAAAAAACAATCTAAAGCAAACAACATTACCGACATTATTCATGAGGGGAAAAAAAACAGAAAAGTCTCAGACATAAGTGATATACTTGATGTCTTCAAATACCACTATACAAAACACTTTGGAACTATCATTTCTCATAGTAACATTTTAAATTTAGAATTAAATTTTCCCAATATTAAGAAAATCCCAGAAACATTAAAACTAGAACTACAGAAACAAATCTCTCACAAAGAAATCACATAAAATATTAAGAAAAGCAAAAGTAATAAAGCTCCAGGAATTTATGGCATTATAATAAAACTTTATAAAATATTTCCAGCTTCCATAATCTTACTACTTCATGAAATGTTACTCGAAATCCAAACTCACAATACAACAGCACCCTTGTGGCGCTACTCCTTAATCACACCCATCATAAAAGAGAATAAAAATTCCACATTTTGCAGCTCCTATAGACCAATTTCTCTTCTCAGTAATGATTATAAAATATTTATGTCAATCCTGGTCAACAAAATCAAAAACTTCATACCTCATATTATAAATGAAGATCAAACAGGTTTTATTCATGACAGACATATTAATGATAAATTTCAAAGAATTCTAACTATTATTGATTGCCTAAATGGAAGTAATCAGGAAGCATTACTAATTGCCCTAGATATAGAAAAAGCCTTTGACTCATTAAAGTGGGGATATTTATTTAAAATATTACAACTCTATGAATTCCCTCAAACTTTTATTTCACTGATAAAAAATATTTATAAAAATAACTTAGCATAAGTAAAACTTGGTCCTTTCACTTTTGAGTCAATAGCAATTACAAAAGGTACAAAACAAGTATGTCCCCTGTCTCCAGTTTTATTCGCACTAGCTATTGAACTATTTGCCTCTTCGATCCGCTTAAATCCCATAATAAAAGGTATAGATATACATGGACAATATAATAATAAAATCATGCTTTTCACAGATGATATACTTCTCACACTGTCCTATTCAAAAGAGTCTTTAGAAGAATTGGATGTTCAGGTAGAAAAATTTTACTCAGTTTCAGGTTTATATTTTAATAAAGCAAAATCTAATTACCTAGTGTTGAATAAAAATAATAAAATCTTAGTGGATGAAAATCATATAATTGGTAAACAAGTACACACTCTAAATTACTTAGGTATTACCTTATGTAATAGCATAGAAGAAATATTAAATATTAACTACAATAATATCATAAACACCTTAAATATTCATATCACAAAATGGAACAAAATCAATTTGTACTTTGAAGACAGATTACAATTAATAAAAATGGTATTATTACCAAAAATTCTTTACATAGTGCAAGCTATTCCCAGGATTCCAGACAAACTGATACTAAAAAAAATAAACTCACTTTTATTAAAATTCCTTTGGTATCCTAACAGAAACAGAATAACTATCACATATCACATCAGACCTTGGGACCAAGGGGGAATTAACTTTCCAGATGTAGAAACTTACATTAGAGCTTCCATCTTTAGAATTTTTATCAAATGGATAGATCCTAGCTACTCTTCCAACTGGAAAGAATTACTTACTATTATACATATGAATGAAAATTCCTTGATAAAAAACGTTATGTTAGATGGTTATACTAATATACCTTGGTGTATTTTATGTATATGTATTCAATATAACATAACAAAACCTACTAATCTAACTTTTATAAACTATATTTTTAATATATTTAAATGTATTATGATCAATTCAGACATAAGGATTTGGATGAATATTCTAACTCCCTTTAGCTTTACAAAGGTCTTCTTTAATAAGTCATTTAAAAATGTTTTCATTTCATGGGAAACTAAAAATTGTATTTGCTGGCAACACTGCATTAAAGATTTAAAACCAATTGACAGTCAACAGATAGCTAATACTTATGATTTACCTCCATCAGACTGGTAATTACTTCAAAATATAATACTATATATGTCTGATTTGTGCAGAACAATTAGTAGTTCTTCTTTTAAAGATAAGCCAAACTTTATAAAATTTTTAAATAAAATCATATATGATAACCGTAATTGGAAAATTACAATTTCAAACCTATACAAATTATTAATATATTATAAAGTTAAACTCAGGCAAAATTATTGGAATTCTATTACTAAAGGTCATTCAATTAACCTAACTTTAGAAAACAAAAAAAACAATTTACTGTACTCTGTTAAATTAACATCTAATACTCAATTCTGGAGAATATATACTTGGAAATTTCTGCACAGATCATTCTATACACCAAATAGACTTAGCAACTTTGATTCTTCTAATAGTGTAATTTGCTGGAGATGTCTACAAACTTGTAAAGCAGATTGGATACATATATTTCATGATTGCATTAAATTTAACAAATATTGGGAAGACATTAGAAATTTTTTGCAAGCTTTATTTTCAGACACCTTTGTATTAACAAAATCGTTAATCTTTCTGAATGTTAATGAAAAAACAGAAATGAATAGAAAAGACATATTTATTATGGACTATTCTAGCAGTGGCTAGGAAATGTATTTCTAGGAAATGGAATTCCAATTCTGAACCAACTTTTGAAGAATTTTTGAACCTCGTGAACGAAACTGCGTTGATGGAAGTCAAAGTTAAAGAGTCAAGGATTACCCCTAAGAAATGGAGCAGCAATCCATGGAAGAAGGTAACTCATCTTATCGAAACATTGAGAATGGATTCAGTCTCTTCCTGAAAGAATGGTATTAAGAAGACAAAAGGAAAAAAAAAAGTTTTGTCTAAACAACATGTATAACTGTCTTGGATTGGTTTATTGCATAATTTATACTCAGGCCAATGTACATAATGTAAATATTTAGTTATTTCTGTTAACATTTACAATTTATTATTTCTTTTGGGTAATTTACAAGTAATCAATTGTTAAATTTTCAAGAAAAACAATAAAAACTCATGAGTAAAAAAAATAAGTTTATTGCTAGGATGCTTTATGAATCTAGTCAAGCCATTTCTGGAAACTTGGAAGAGAAGTATGTGAGAGTCAACAATATAAAAAGCTCCTTTTAGATATCTTGAGATGCTGGAAATAATTATTATTTTAGATGAATGCTGTTCTTGAAAACAAACTGATATTCTCATTAGGGTGAGGTTATAAGTTACATTATGTGTTAAATATAATGGAGTATCATAGAATCATGTTTGTCTTTAGAGGTATAAAAATTACATCTCTTCTTGCTTATACAATACTGCTTTCTTTCTTAAATATGTGTAATATATAGTTTAAACCAGGTCTGATATTGTCACCCCTTTCTCTATGTTACTGGACAAAAACCTACCATCATGTGGGTTTCTCTAACTGGATTCCAAATGATTGCATTGTGGTTCCTTTGTTGTTGTTACTACTTAGGGTTCCTGGATCAGTGCCATTCTGATACTGTCTCTGAGTACATTGCATGCTCTTTCGAGATTTATTGCAAAACTACCTTGAAGTCTGGTATCATTTCAAGCACTTCCTGTTGGGCTGATTGGTTACTCTAAATTGTGCAAATGTTTGCTATTGCACTTGTTACCATGTATATATCAGAAAAGCATACCTCTCACCCTCTTAGAGCAAGAAATCTGGACAAAGCCACATATAATAGGGGACAAAGACCCAAAAATAGGGGGCACTTTTAAAATATTGCTCTTAGAAACTTAAAAAGTTGATAGAATAACAGGTTTTACATTAGCGCGAATTTTCTGAAGGGTACTAAGTCTGAAACTCAAATGTCTGCCATTATTTTCTGACTTCAGTCCTCAATGATTTTCTGGTGATTTGCCAGAAAAATACAATTTTATGAAAAGCAGACCACAAATATGAGGCAAACATCTAGACATTCTGTGAAAATCTGGACAGTTGAGAGGTATGCAAAAGAGATGGGGTAAGTTTGAGTAACAGGTAGGGTAGATTGAGGTGTCCACACTGAAAGGTCCTGCATGAGGCTGAAAGGTTGATAATAGGCATTATATCTGCATATAAAATAAAACAAACAAGCATTTTATGAGGCGAATATCATCTGCACTTGTAATTTTTTCTAGTTACATGACAGGAAGAAGGCACAAAGTCTGCATGTGTTTCATGAATACTCATTTTGGAGGGAAATTTCCTACCCAAATATGGCTAGCAATGAATCACTATGACTTTTTTTTTTTATATACAACTCACTATCAAGAATGTAAACTAAAAGATTTTTGAGTGAGGTATAAAAACAAGTGGTATGTTAGCAATCTCCAAAGTAAGTAAGAATGTTAAATATCAATGTGCATAAAATTCAGGCATAAGGCCCTCCTTGCAGAGGCAAATATTGGTAGGAAAAATAGTGTGCTTTAATTAGACAAAATCTAAAAGTAACTCTTAGTCCAGAGTAGATTCAATCACATTTCATTATGAAAATCCAATTAACAGAAGTGGTTAAGAATTAAAATCCTTTGTTATATCCATCTAGAAATAAGCAGCATACAGTTATCCTATTTTAGCAGGAATACTCTCTCCTTGACTTTACAAAATTACTACTGGAATGATGAGGAAGAGGAGAAGAGAATAATTGGTTGCAGTTCTTCAATAGCACATTCATCCACATTTGTAGTTTTTCAAACAGTATAGACAAATTAAGTAGTACTGAGACTGCAAGACTTATTCTTAAAGATGGTTATGCACAGCTATATAGTGAGAAACAGTAGCTTTCTTCATTCACTCCAATGGAGCTCAGGAAGTTTGCACTGTAACTTTCAATGGGTGGAGCCAAAGCCTTTTGACAGAATCAAATGATGTCCTCATATTTCAAACAATGTTCATATTTCTGGAACCATAGGGGTTAGGAAAAGAAGTATAAATGGCAAACCCTTCAGCACAAACTGTTTGTATAGTGGCAGTATTCTTTATGTTCTGGGTCTTAAACTGAATTTTATGTCACAGTAAACACAGTAACTATTACATTTGTAATATTTTGTAAACAACTTACAATATCTCAGCAACCACTCAAGTTACACACATACTGTCAACAGCAATTTATTCATCTAGCTGAGGACTTTCATATAAGGCTAAGGAGCTTTGTCTGTATTACCTGGTTGTTGAAATATTTAGAAACATGTGAACATTTTATCTATATAAATTAATATCATAAAAACAAAAGTTAATATCTCTTTACCTGCACTAGACGTAGGTCAAATATTAATGCAGTTGAGTTTGCCATAGTGTAAGCTTTAAGATGAAATCTTTTAAAACCTTTGTATATAGCATGGTTTTAGAAGTATTGATGGAAATATGAACAAGCAATATTTGTCGCCTAGAGGCGTCAGCAGGAGTTAACTGCATATGCACTTGGAGACATCACTCGGATGTAATGAGATAAGAAAGTTTACTTGGCATTCAAAGTCCTAGGGTTTGCATGTGTGCAAATTTAAATGGCAATAAAGTACCACTTCACCTTTATATAAATGTGCTTTGCTCCTGTTTATAGCACAGAATATGTCAAAGTAAGGGCGGTGCAGAAGCGCTCACAAGTGTTTGGGCTGTCTGTAAGCTTGTAAAATTGAAGAAAACTAGTTTTGTTTATATGCAAATAGAAACACAAAAGTGAAGAGTCATGCAAGCATTTTCATAACTGGGAGCAGAGTGTGAACTTGTGCAAGCCCGCATATGTTTCTCTTATCATTTAGGCAAATCAGAGCTTAATGCAGCTATGTAGAAGTGATTTTAAACCATATAAGATGATATCTAATGACTCCCCTATTTTTCAAAATGTTTATATAATGAGGAAATTAGAAAGGAAGAAGGGAAGTGGGTGTAGAAAGGAGGGTTAGGGAAGAATTAAGTAAATCATGCAAAATAAAAGACAGACAAGGACACTATAATGTGCTGGCATTGGTTGGGGACACAAGACATATATATGGCAGAAAGAATTAAAAGCGGAAGATGAAAAGGTGTTGCCACAGATCTTTCCCCAGTCTAGAGGGCCTCATGTACTCTCTTTCTCTGAAGGACCCACAGAAGGGGACCCTGGTGTTGTGAAGTGGTGGCCTCCAGTGGCTCAAGTGTCACCTCCATATGGAACATGGAGCCTTTAACTCACTAGAGGAAGTTGTCCATTGGACAAAATTGTCTCTGTACCACCTGCTCAAATGCTTCCTTGACCAGGTGACAAAGCATTTGCCATGCATGGCTTTCCAGGTTACCACATACTGTGGTGCCCACAAGATCAGAGGCATACCTCTCAACTGTACAGAATTTTGCAGGATGTCCAGATTTTTGCCTCATATTTTGGTCTGTTTTTCATAAAATTGTGGTTTTCTTGCAAATTAGTGACAAATCATTAAAGATCCAAGTTAGAAAATAATGACAGACATTTCAGAAAATCCATGTTCATGCAAAACCTGTTATTATGTCAAAATTGTCCCTATTTGTGGGCCTTTGTCCCGCTTTTATTTATGGCTTTAATCCAGATTTCTTGCTCTAAGAAGTTGAGAGGTATGATCAGAGGCACTGCCCTAAATCTGTGAATATGCCCCTAAATGGGCAGTGGGAGGTGGTGAGCATTCTCTGACATGGGAGGTATGCGGCTGGACTGCCCCTTGGATCTACGGACCTGTGGAAAATGAATATAAAAGGGGCAGAAAGAAAAAAAAGAGAAATTAAAAATAAATAAATAAATACATTTAAAAAGAGAGATAGAAAGAGAAAAGAGAGACAAAGGGGTGCCATACGTTGCTGTTAAAATAATTATTGACAGGGCATAGTATTTATTAAGTACGTACACTGAATGAAATTGTACTATATTTTATAAAGATTGTTAATGCTGCCAAATGGTGATACCATTGATTGCACTACACAGGTTACTTATAGGTCTTTAATTATTTGTGCACTATTTTTTTCTGATTACCATGGGCTCGTAGTTTCATATGTGGTTAATAGGAAATTAGCCTGAGATTCATTTTAAGACCAGCCAAACTTACCCTAAATTTACTAAATTATTGCTGAAATGTGTCAATACCCCAAGGAATTTTAAGGTCATAATACAGAGCTGTACACATCAAGTCTTCACTTTCTGTCCCTGTCTGTTAGGTACGTAGGTTCCAACGAGGGGTGATTTCCATCCATTGGTCCAAGTTATATTTGAATATGGTTAGGGATGAGCTTTGTTTTGCATGAATGGGAAGCCTGTTCCAGAGGAGGGCTAGTCTTTGCGACACATAACTGTCCCTCCAGCATGTTGTGCTTATGTTGCAGACAAGGTTTAGGTTCTTAGAATGGACATTTATGAGGTTACTTGTTTTCCAGGTGTGCAACAAATGCATCAGTGTTGGAAAAGAGGATGCCTTTTAGTCTAGGCACAGATCAGCATGCAGCAGTCTGTTTGAGACTCAGTACAGGAATAGGGCTTGAGAAAGCTCACACAGGAGTTGTTGTTTACTGTATATATATATATATATATATATATATATATATATATATATATATATATATATATATTTTTTTTTTTTTTTTATGGGGATCATCTATGGTGTCTCAAGCTGCTGAGAGTGACTAGTCAGGTACATTCCCAAGGGTGTATTATACTCAGTGAGTGGTCTGATGAGAGCAGAGTAGAGCAAAACAATGACCTCCTTGGACCTGAATACCATGCCTTTACTTATAAGTTGTACAGTGTAGAATAACTTTCTGAACACAGTAGACAGATGGTGGTCAAAGGACAGGTTACTGTCAACATGCTTTCTCGGATCCTTGACTACTGGGTCTACTTTTAGATGTGTATTATCAATGTGGTAATTTCCAGGCATGGCCATCTTTTCAGAGAGTGCTGTTATGTATTTTTATGCATTGACTTTTAATCCATGGCTCTGGCACCAGATGTTTGTCTGCATCAGGCCCTCTTGAAGGGTGTACATGTCTTTAGGAGGTTCAGTAACCACACTTAGTTTGCAATCACCTGCATATTTTGCCAGCCAGAGGCCCTTGATATTTGCCTTGAGTTCAAAGAAGTGGATACCAAAAAGGAGAGGCCATAGCACTGATCCCTGTGGGACTCCACTAGTGACTAACCAAGTGGGTTCCCCTATACCAACTTCTTGTGTGCTATCATTGGGCCAGATGGCTATCCATTGGGTGACATATCACTTATAGTTAAAAGACATCTGTAATGATGTAACACAATACCTTTTTTTTCTACAGAATGGAACAAAGTATACATGACTGGCTTTTTTATACTTAGTTAATAAAAATATGCTATTTTTTAATACTCATAAATGCCTTTTGTTAAGCATTTCGGTGTGCTCTGTGCCTGTTCCTTATTATACTGATGTTTTTCATTAACTATAGCAAGTAGAAGAAAAGGAATGCATATTTGTTTACCTTGACTATATGTATGGTCATAGCTGCTGACTACATTTTAAAAAATTTTTTTCTAACAGATGTGATATGATGTGTGGTAGCTAGCTCAGGTCAGCCATTTTGTACATGCATCAACTATTCTGGAAAAAAGCTGTATACCTTAGAAAAAAACACTCATTTTGTATATCAGTAACACAGGAATACCCAGAGCCAGATCCAGTACTAGATAACCTAGGCAGTTGGCTAGGTCCTGCTGGCTGGAGGAGGTGAAAAACCTCTGTGCAGGAGGCTGCCACAAATTTACATTTCTCCTTTAAGGGTGCACATAGAGTGCATTACATTTCCTTTTTAAAGACAGATGCAGAGTGTGTCCTTAGTAGCACCTGCACATGGCACATGCACATTTTAAACACTGAAGCAAGGGCATGTGTGATTTTTTAATTGAAGAGTACAGATTTGGATTTTTTTTATGGAGAAGAATTGCCATTCTGATGAACAACACATTTTAAACATTGGAGCAAAACATATGGGATTTTTAAGAGATGAGCAAACACAGATTTAGGTTTTTATTACGGAGAAGGAGAATTACTGTTATGATGAACAACACTGAGAACATGTGTATGTGTGTCTGTGTGAAATGCCCAAGTTAAGGATGGCAGGTTGGTTAACTTAATCAGGCTCAAACCCTGTACCTTGAATGCAGGATCCTAGAGCCTAAATCCTCTACATTTACACCATCTACCAAACTATCATCAACTGGTGCATTTTGCATTTTCAAAGAATGTTGAGTTTCTGTGACATTTTCAAAGAATATTAAGTTCCAGTGCATTTTCAAGGACTGATGAGTTTCTCTGCATTTTCAAAGACTGTTGAATTTCTCTGCATTTTCAAAGGATGAGTTTCCGTGCAGTTTCAAGAAATGTTGAGTTTCTTTGCATTTGGTTATCATCAGTGTTTGTGCTATAACGGTGTTAGTAGCACAACAGGTAGCATACCTGCCTTTGGTGCAGAAGGCTGGGGATTCTATCCCATGCCATATTGATGTTTTAAGGGGCATCTTTTGAATGAGTTGCCTGGTAACTATGAACCTGCTGACAGTTTGACAACCTTTCTTCATTGCAATATTACCAGTTTACCATTTTTTAAAAGTAACATGGGCAATTTATTCTTTCAGGACAGGATTCACTTAATTTGAACTTGAAACATCGAAATGTAAAGTTGTTTGCCAGCAGTAACATCTTCATTAGTTACAGATCTCACTAATGTGGAATTATTCAGATGACTTTAATTTCTGCAGAGATTGTGTATATTGACTGATATTGGTGGATTGCAATGACAGATATTTGAGGGATCTTTTGTGGTTGAAAGGTTCTGTAATTAGTAGTTTTGTCATTACTAGTTCATTTTTTGTTTGTTTCATTGTTTACTGGAAAACTATTCAAACCTAGAAATTCAAAACGCACTCTAACAAGTTGTGCTGTATTAAACAAGGAATATAATTTAATGCACTCAAGATGGTACATCAAAGAACACATGTTATGCATGGTCCTAAAATATGGGCAAAGGGGCCTATGGTTTGAAAACAGCCCAAAGTTAAACTTAATCTGCCACTGGCTAGATGCATTTTCTTTGACTCTAGGTTCGAATGCTGCTTCAATGAATGTGAGTTTCAAGGGCAGAGATGTTTACTGTTCATGCTAAGTTTGTTTTCATTGTGAGACTGTTTTGTTTTGTTTAACAAATGGCTATCAGTGTTTGTGCAATAAAATTTGAAATAAAACTTTTAAGTATCTGTAATCACTGCAGAGCTAAAGAAAAAAATGGTCTTCAAACTGACAACTTTGAACAGTGTTTATGGTAACTGTGGAGAAGTAGCTAAGTAATGGGACAGTGGAATGACTGGGAGGGGTACTGTCGGGGGCCCAGATCCATTACCTCATGTAGGGCCCCATTTGGCCATGATCCATATCTGGTAATAGCTAATTTCAAGCTAACACTAACCAGTGGAAATGAATTCAGCATTCATTCAGTAAGCATGGCATTACTTTAACACCATACTACTTATATGTGAAAAAAAATATATATGTATGTATATGTGTGCATATATATATCTATATATATATATATATATATATATATATATATATATATAT